>NW_022605629.1:296488-296662 GCF_008692095.1 Etheostoma spectabile | reverse complement strand
TCCTGGGTCTTCCCCGAGGCCTCCTCCCAGCTGGACGTGCCTGGAACACCTCCCTAGGCAGGCGCCCAGGACGCATCCTTACCAGATGCCCGAACCACCACAACTGGCTCCTTTCAACGCAAAGGAGCAGCAGCTCTACTCCGAGCTCCTCTCGGATGACTGAGCTTCTCACCC
>NW_022605629.1:295137-295284 GCF_008692095.1 Etheostoma spectabile | reverse complement strand
GAACATTGTCCACTCAGGTTCAATGCCCCCAGCCTCCACAGGGATGTCCGAAAAGCTCTGCCGGAGGTGTGAGTTTAAAGTCCGTCAGACAGGGGCCTCCTCCAGACGTTCCCAGTTCACCTGCACTACCCGTTTGGGCTTACCAGG
>NW_022605629.1:294987-295127 GCF_008692095.1 Etheostoma spectabile | reverse complement strand
GTCTTCCCCCACCCCCTGACCCAACTCAGTTGACAGCTCTGCCCCTCTCTTCACCCGAGTGTCCAAAACATACGGCCTCAGGTCAGATGAAACGATTATAAAATCGATTATTGACCTTTGGCCTAGGGTGCTCTGGTACC
>NW_022605629.1:294575-294686 GCF_008692095.1 Etheostoma spectabile | reverse complement strand
GCTTCCTCCGGGCGGGGTCTCTCTATCCCTTCCTTGCTCAACCATCAAAGTCTTTGAACCATTCTTTCTCTGGCCCCTCCCCTGAGACCTCTTTGCCATGGGAGACCCTAC
>NW_022605629.1:293689-294565 GCF_008692095.1 Etheostoma spectabile | reverse complement strand
GAGCTCCAGACAACACAGCCCTCAGGTTCATAGGGACACACAAGCCTCTCCACCAGGATAAGGTGATGGTTTTACTTCTACTTGCAGGTAATTAAGTACTATTACTTTAATGAACTTTTACTTAAATACAAGTAAAATTACCAGTATGAAAATCTACTCAAGTAAAAATAAAAAGTATTGTTTCGATTTCATACTTCATTAAAGGTGCTCTAAGCAAAAACATTTAAACATTTGTCGTTACATGCAGCAAACATCTCCTCACTATCTGCTAGCTGCCTGTCCCCAGAACACACTGTAAAAAAATATACATCGCTAATATGCTTAGCCTGAATTCCGGTCCCCCTTTTTGGACGGGGGACCCACACTGTAAAAACATCTCTCACTATCTGCTAGCTGCCTGTCCCCAGACACACTTGTAAAAACATCTCCTCACTATCTGCTAGCTGCCTGTCCCCAGAACACACTGTAAAAAACCATCTCCTCGCTTTCTGCTAGCTGCCTGTCCCCTGACCACACGTAAAAAACATCTCTCACTATCGCTAGCTGCCGTCCCCAGAACACTTTGAAAAAACATCTCCTCACTATCTGCTATCTGCCTGTCCCCAGAACACACTGTAAAAAAAAACTCTCCTCAGCTATCTTGCTATCTGCCTGTCCCCTGACCACATTGAAAAAACATCTCCTCACTATCTGCTAGTCTCTGTCCCCGAAAACACTGTAAAAAACATCTCCTCACTATCTGCTAGCTGTCTGTCCTGGACACACTGTAAAAACATCCTACATCACTAATGCTAGCTGCCTGTCCCCTGAACACACTGTAAAAAACATCTCACTATCTGCTGCTTGCTTGTCCCCAGAACACACTGTAAAAAACAT
>NW_022605629.1:292901-293679 GCF_008692095.1 Etheostoma spectabile | reverse complement strand
ATCTGCTAGCTGCCAGTCCCCAGAACACAATGTGGATTTGGGGGTGCGGGGTTAGGGCACAGAATGGAGAGGACGGGATGAGGAGGAGGGAGGGGCGAGCTAGTTTTGTTTTGTTTGAAAATACTTTATATGTCAACAAGAAATAATGTCACCCAACATTGCTTAGAGCACCTTTAATATCATATTTCTACTGTTTATTCTTCTTCATCTTTTGCGTTTTGATGATGGCACAAAGCCCCTTCCAATTAAAAAAGCCAGAGACCTTTTTATATTTACTTTTTCACTCAGTGACACATGTAATTTAAAATATAGCAACGTACAATACAAAAGATACTTAATTAAAAGTAAAAGAACAGATTTTGAAAACTACAAAAAAAGTATACAAAAAACTACCCAATTACAGTACAGTGAGTACATATAATTTGTGACTTTCCACCTCTGACACAGTCCTGTTCTGTATAGTCTTCTTTGTTCCTCAAAGGTGCTTTGAACTTTTTTTTCCAACTGTATGAGCATCCATTAATACTGCAGTAAAAAAAAAGCATCTTGTCGGGTGATCACCGTTACCAGACATAGTATTACATAAGACACGCCATATGTTGGTGTTGATGTTGGCTCATGGGCACGGCGGAGGGACGGCCACCTCGGCCGGTGGTGGATCCTGAGCCAGCTGAGTGAAACCGCGGAGTAATAACGCCATCTGGAACAGCTGTCAGCCAAGGAATCTCACTCTGGCTTATTAGGGAGAGCAGAGGAGCTGGGAGGAGGCGCTGGGGGG
>NW_022605629.1:290399-292891 GCF_008692095.1 Etheostoma spectabile | reverse complement strand
CCAACTCAGAGAGAGGTGAAACATATGGAGGGGGAGATGTGAAGCATTGATATGGATGAGAAATGGAAAGGAAAGCACTGCAGGCTGAAAAGGAGGAATCTTAATCTGCTTCCAGGCATAAGTGATTTTTTTTTTAAAAAAATTTTACAGTGAGAAAACGTGGATGGCAGTCCCCTCTGGGCTCGTAAGCTTCAGATGTCGAGTTCATGCAAAGATTTTGCAACCTTTCACACTAGTTAACCATCTGACAAAGATGGATTACCTGTTGATGTGGTTTCTTAATTTATGAGCATTTATGTCATTGAAGTTGACAGTAAAGGCAGTTATTAGCCAGTATAAACGTTTTTTATAGTTATTATTTTGTGACCAATGGCAGTGTACCCCAGGAACATTGAACTTGTGTTTAATTATCTTATCTCTGTAATTTAGCAGAAAAAACTCTCACTAAAGCTCTTTTTTTCTAGCGTTGGTCCTCGCCCCCCTTCAATCTACAGAAAGACAGTAAGTGGACCTTGTGTTATGATATATTTTTGTCAAGAAGGATCCTTCACACTATTATTCCACTTATTTAGTATTATTCATCATTCCCATTCTCACATTTCACTTATTATTTTTCATTTATTCATCATTCTCATTTCCTATTCCAGAACTGTTCATAATGTTCATACTGTTCATATTGTAATATAAAAATAATACTATTTATCCAAGTATCCTTTGCACTATGCGCCTCATTTAAATAATTTTATTGAACTCTTCATTGCACCCATGCCTCCATATTGTTTCTGTATGTATATATTGTGTATATATTAGTGTGTATATTTTTGTTTTGGTTGTTTTTGTGTGTGTAAGCACATTGTGAGTAACGATGCTCCAAAGAAAAATTCCTCGTATGTGTCCTCATACCTGGCAAATAAAGCTGATTCTGATTCTGATTCTGATTCAAATTCAACTTTGAGCTAATATGAATTGCAATCTGGACAAAAAAGGCCTTTAAAGAAACAAGAAATTAGAAGTAAATGAAATCAAAGTGCAGTGAAGGAAATTAATCAGTGGCATGAGAAAATAGGGCAATTTGAAATTTGGTTGTGTTATAGTGTTGGGTTGGGTCACGAGGTGTGTGCAGCACAGTTGCTAAATCCATCTCCACCATGTTTGGTTTTCTGACTGGAGGCACAGAAAATGGTTTCCTTGAGATCTGAGGCACCAACTGGGTTTATATTCTTCAAAAATATCAAAAACATTTTTTGGCCTCTGGCTATTATTTGATTTTTACACTAGCAAAAGCACTTTAAAATCCATAACTAACTTGGAGCTGGTGTAATGTCCCCAGCTACCTTGGCTCTCATTATTATAGCAGCAGCATTAAAAATGGGTTGCAGTTGCCTTTGAGAAGATCAAGAACAAGAGCGCATTGCACCCTGCTGGAGATGAAGGCACGAGTGAGTTTCTCTGCATCTCACGTGGACATGAGACCTGATTCTAGCTATTTTTAAATGATAAAAAAGCGGATTTAGTCATTACTGTGACAGTTCTCTGTTGATGCAGCAGCTGTAGCTACAATCAGTGTCCATTAAAACAAGTGCAGTTTAGTAGTTAAGGTTAGTTTTCATAGCAAATGTTAAGAATAAATGAGAAGGGTGCAGAGGGCCTATGATCAAAGGGCTGTCTCCCACCTACGGATACAAATACAAGTTTGATCAGATATCTGTGTATCCAAACTACCTGCACCCGCCAAGACCTCAGTCAGTTCTCCCCCTCTTTCAACAGCTGGTGAAGGCAGCTTAAAAACAGCATAATCCGGACAGCTGGCCTCTGAAATTCTGGATGATTTATACATTGTAATTTGAATGCATTGTAATCATTCCATGTTGTAATGTATATAGCTGTGGTACTGTATATTAATTCTGGATTATTTAGATATAGTTGTGGTAGTCCTGTATCATGTATAGATGATCATACGTAGCCTCCTACAAAGCCTACTTCCACTCAATTTTCATTTTCCTTCAGTACTACGGTTGGGTTTGCGGTATATTACACGGACACGTTTATCTTTTTTTTTTTTCGTGGTGGTCAGCACGTAATGGGAACCATCTAGACGGAGGTTGGGTTTAGGAAAAGACCAGGAAAGGAAAGTTTACACGCGGGAGATGGCCCGGTCTCTGGGGGACGGTTGTGTTTAGGAACCCCCAGGGGTTTGGAAAAAGGTTGATTTTCCAGCTTGCTCCGTTAGTGGTGAAGGAGTTGGCTAAGGCTAACATTAGCGATGCTAAACCGAGGCCACAACCGAACGTTAGTGATTGGTAATGGCAGATCCAGAGTGGCTCTGGGCTGATACAATAGACTCTTGGCACGTGACGTCACGCTCTACTCACACGAATTATAAACGCCATGACGGATGGCGGAAGAGCTATGCGCGTACGTGTTACACAATCAGCAGAGTAATCCTCACCAACACAAGCATGTGTACGCCTTTCTGTTTTAAATGACTGATA
>NW_022605629.1:287532-290389 GCF_008692095.1 Etheostoma spectabile | reverse complement strand
AAAGTATCCTCACCAGCTAGCTGCTGTGCTAACCAGCTTCATATGCCAAAAAGAAAGCCGTTCCCTTGATCATTTAACTCACCACACATACAAAAATATTGGTTAAATTAAAGTTGACATGGCACGAAAACTAGCTTCAAAAAGGTTAAAAAAATGAGTTAAATGCTGGTCAATGGAGCTCCTACCCCGACTAGCTAACCAGCTAGCTGCAGCTAGCTTTGGACTGCTCGCGGCGTAATATCACCAGGCTAATGGACCAGAATCTGGTAGGAACAGGCTTATGGACCAGAATCTGGTAGGACCAGGCTAATGGACCAGCGTTGTAGGAACAGGCTATGGACCAGAATTGGTAGGACCAGGCAGGACCAGAGTGTGGTAGGAACAGGCAATGGACCAGAGTCTGGTAGAACAGGCTAATGGACCAGAGTCTGGTAGGACCAGGCTAATGGACCAGAGTCTGGTAGATAGAACAGGCTATGGACCAGAATCTGGTGGACCAGGCTAATGGACCAGAGTCTGGTAGGGACCAGCTGCTATAATGGACCAGAGTCTGTGGACAGGCTAATGTACAGAGATTAGAGTCTTGGGACCAGGCAAGGACCAGGTCGGTAGGACAGGCTAATGGACCAGAGGCGGGTAGGACCAGGCAATGGACACAGTCTGGTGGACCAGGCTAATGGACCAGAGTCTGGTAGGACCGGGCTATGACTGGAACCCAGAGTCTAGTAGGACCAGGCTAATGTACCAGGGTCTGGTAGGACCAGGCCAATGGACCAGAGTCTGGTAGGACCAGGCTAATGGACCAGAGTCTGGTTAGACAGGCTAATGGACCAGAATCTGGTCGGATCAGGCTAATGGACCAGAGTCTTGTAGGACCGCGAATGGACCAGAGGAGTTAGCCTAGGACCAGGCAATGTACCAGAGTTTGGTAGGACCGGCAATGGCCAGGGTCGGTAGGCCAGGTAATGGACCAGAGTCTGGTAGGACCAGGCCAATGGACCACAATCTGGTAGGACCAGGTAATGGACAGCTGTAGACGGGCTAATGGACCAGAGTCTAGGGGACCAGGCTATGTACCAGGGTTGGTAGGACCAGGCAATGGACCAGAGTCTGGTAGGACCGGGCTAATGGACCAGAGTCTAGTAGGACCAGGCTATGTACCAGGGTCTGGTAGGACCGCCAATGGACCAGAGTCTGGTAGGACCAATTAGCCATCATCTGGATGTTTGGACACATACTTCAGCAATAGCCAAGTCCAATCTTATTAGAATCTTATTTTACCCTGTACTTTGTTATTCAAAAAAAACAGTCACACACGCACACACACACACACACACACACACACACACACACACACACACACACACACACACTAGTCGGGGTCAACGGTGATTCATTCACCGGATGGTTCCGGCGCTGTCCCTCTTTTTCCTCTTTCTTTGCGGTTACTTTAAACTCCAGTCGCACCGAGGAACATTAACCGGAACCTGAAGTTATGAAGAAAATGGATGGAGCAAGAAGGCAGGCTTGCTTGTTTTTTGGGGGGAATTATTGTAAAGTTTGCCAAATAATATGTTTACGGCACTTACTCTCTAACTGGGATGTTGTGGGAACGATTGATGGGATTGCTGTGGAAAAAAATTCAGATGGTGATACACTGGTAAGAGCTAATGAGGCTTAACCCAGTTTTTGCAAGGTACAAATGTTCCACCAGAACAAGTTCCTTCTCGAGAATACTTTTGCAGAGCCGCCATCCCTGCGTCCGGAATTTAGAAAATGTAAACAACCTCTGACCGTTTTTTTCCTCCTATCCAGGAGTGTATGCTCCTGTTACCTTCCTCTGCAGCGCTGTGGAGACAGGTCTGGAAGCGCAAGACTATACACACACATACACAGGGCCGATTACACGCACACACATCGTATACACATGCATTGTGTATGGAGGGATATCAGAGCGAGGGAGCTCACAGGATTGACCCCTGAGCAGTTGGGGGTAGTGATGGTCAAATGAAGCTTCCCTAACCACTGTCTTTATTTTCTGAGCTCAATATGGCGCTCTCTGTTCAACAAAAGCGTTGAAAACACACTGAATTCCCATTCCTTTTTCTTTGAAAATAGAGCGCCATCTAGCGAGCTCAAAAAATAACATCAGTGGTTCACAAAGCTTCTCTTGCCATCACTAGTTGGAGGTTTGGTGCTTTGCCAAAGGGCAACTGGACAATGCCAAGCAGGTGAACTGGCACCTCTTCAGCTCTCCGTATGGGAACTTGAATCCACAACCCTCCACATACCACATACCATACCACATTACTACATGTAGTAGCTGGATTAGGCTTTTAATGATGTTGTGCTGGCTTTTTGGAATAGTGTGCCTTTAAATGAACACAAAGACTGCATCTGTAAAAGATTAACCCATATGCATTTACGTAAAACACTTAGAATCTGGATGAAAATCTATATTACAAGTTGTATCTTGTTTCTTATGTATGTTTGGAGTGGTTAAACCAGTTCTTCCCTAAAGAGGGTCTGGACCTTCACAAAGTGTTGCAAGAGAAATCAAACAGGTCACAAAAACTACTTCTACTAAATAACAATATGTGACTTCCCCAGTTTTTCCTCTAATTGTCTGTCTTTTTCTTGTGAAATGCTGGAAACTATGCTTTTATTTTTTTTTCTTCCCAAAAGTTGATACTTTGTCATATCTGGAGGTCACAGGTAACATGTTTTCCATTAAGTGTTAACAAGTAAATACTACTTACCTACGTGGGCTACCTAACTAGACTACCTACTTAGGCTATCTGATTAAATATCAGAATAAATCAACTTTACCCATAGGAAAAAAAGTCTGTTTTACCCA
>NW_022605629.1:283781-287522 GCF_008692095.1 Etheostoma spectabile | reverse complement strand
TCCAAACATTAGAAAAAAAAAAAAATTTGCAGCATGAAAAAAACATTTATTGTATTCATTTTGATTAGATAGTTAATTCAAGTTTTTTTGTTTTCTTGTTGGCATCATGTATCAAAAGTCACTCAGTGGAAGTTTTTACAGTAATCGTTATGAATTTGACCATTTTAGAGGTTGTAACATTTTTTGTATTATTATTATTATTGGGGGGGAGGGGGCTTTTATGGCCTTTAATTGACAGAATAGCTAGCTTAAAAACAGAAAAGTAGAGAGAGAGAGAAAGAGGGAAACATGCAACAAAGGGCCGCTGGGCGGATTCGAACCCGGGCCACTGACAAGGGCTCAGCGTTCCTGGGGAGCACACTCTACCGGGTGAGCAAAAGGTCGGCCCGGTTGTAACTTTTTTTTTTAAATGTATTGTACGTTTACTTGCATTTTACTATTGCAGGCTATAAAGTGGCACAGCAGTTGAGCCAGAAGTGCAAAGAAGTTGGTGGCAGGTGTCACTTTCAATGGCTGTTTATATATAACACGAAACTATTGTTTTCACTCAGCTTTGTCGTATCATTGGATTCTTTGTGCCAGCCCAGCGCTGATTTGGACAAATCAACGGTCTCGCGCCTGTAGCGCGCGGTGGGCGGGGTCGCCGGTTGTGACACTTGGTGGGCGCGTGCTGTCATCCGCACCTGATGACCGTTGATTACTTGATGAAACTATCGTGACTTTTGTAGCTAAATGTGTCTATCTATCGGACAACATTGGACACCTCGGTTTATACTCGTGGTATGCGAACAACTAAAGAAAAGCCGGTGAGAGAAGAAGTTATTCTGACGTGATATCTGGAGACCAGGGGAACGTTATGAAAACTGTTAAGAACGATGGAGAGGTGACGGCGGTGTCAGTAAATCGATTTACCAGAGGTAAGATGCACTTTAGTTTTTTTAAGTTCATGCTAACGGGTTTTCACACGGGCAAACTGCCATGACATTTGTGGTTTATTAGTGAGAACTGTATGTTTTGGTCAACATTTTCCAGAAAATACCTTGACTAGCCTACTGTAAAAATGCTACTTGCATAATGGCAGGTAAGTTCCGCTAGCTAGCCTGTGTGTGCTTGTGCACGCGCGCGTGCGTGCGTGCGTGTGTGTGTGTGAGACTGAGACTGCTTTATTAAATTAAATACACAAACTGCACCAGTGAAGGGACAATTTACTAAAGTGGAAAATTAGGCAGAGTGGAAACGAGACTAGCGAAACACCCTCCATTGTGTATTTTGACTTAGCATTGCTTTTGGCTAATATTTCCCTACTGTTACAGTAATTCGGTACAAATTGAAGTGCTGTAGGAAACCTACAACATGTACTGTAGGCCTACAGTATCAGACACCATAGCCTATAAGCTAAATATAATAATAGCATAAAAATATGCAATGCAGAATGTAAATTTCACAACGTCTTTGTGTACGGACAGGACAATGTTTCTCATTGCATTGACATATTTTCATATTTTCACCCAAGACATGTTCTGATGTGTCAGGGAATGTGTGAGGACTACGAAGCACGTTTTATATGGATAGAGGAAATGTTGAATACACAAGTAAACACTTGTCACTGGTGCCAAAAAACACAAGCAGCTTTAAATCTAACAAACAGGGAAATGTGGCATCTTAAAAACACCATGCTTTCCAATGTTTGCAGCCTCACATTTACATGTTAGGGCCTCTTAGAATGTAGGCTATTCCTCCCTGATGACCAATATTGTAGGCAAGAGCCAGAGCCACAGATAAGTTGACAAAAATACTGTATTCCCGCAAATGACAATTTAGAGGAGATGCAATGTAGTATAAAATATGATTTTACTTTTCTGGATTCTGGAAAGAAATCCAAATGCAACAAGAAGAAGTGCAACTTTGTTATGTCCAACACTGCACTCACATACAGTATGTGCCTGACAAACTGACATTTGACTCAGTACTCATTCTGTGTCTAGGGATGTATAATATAATTGTAAAGTATGCAAGTGTAGAACTCTTATTTAACAAAAACTGGCTCAAAAGAAAAGTGATCAGCAAAAATCTTCATAATTAGTCATTCAAGTCATTTATCAAGCAAAGAAGCTAAACATTTGTCAACAACTTCTAAAATGTTAAGATTTGCTTTTCCTTATGTTTGTTACTGAAAATTATACTGTGTATGTATGTATATGTGTGTGTGTGCGTGTGTGTGTGTGTGTGTGTGTGTGTGTGTGTGTGTGTGTGTGTGTGTGTGTATAAGATTTAAGGTGTTTAGGAGACTGAACAAGATTCTTTTTTAGACATTGCCTCAGGTTCTGACTGACATTAGACTCAGCAGTTAATCGGTTTATAAAAATTAAATTTAAGTCATCATAGAATCAATATAAAGAAAACGTCCTGAATATTGTAGACTTGCAGTAGGTTGATTTTTGTTTTTGTCTTCTACTACTCAGTTCCTACATCATAATGAAATAAAGGTGCTTGTAATTGGAACACTTCACAGAAAGACACACTTATTAGCCTTTTGTACCTTACTTTGCTTTATCTTGTACTTTTAATTGGTCCTTGCAAGCTCACAGCCTTCTATAAAAAAAAAAAAAAAAATCTTTAGTCCTGTGACCTTGAATTTCCAAAAAAGCACTTTTTCCCCCCCCATATCATCCAGTGTGTATTGTGTAACTGTTTCTTTTAACCAGGATTACCTCTTTTTTTATATGCCATTTGGCTGGCTCTTTCATCCTGAGCTCCTCGTGGACTTAAGAGTGCATACATGTTGTTTTGTTCCGGTGGGAGTCGAGCTTCTATCTTTGATGCTGTTAACTCCATGCTCTACATGCTGCCCCACACAGGAGAATACACCATGCCCCTGTTAATACTGTAGGGTCAAACCATATGGGATGTTACTGGTTGATTACATTAAATGGAACTCACCGTTAGATGATATTCTGTATACAGTAACATATCTTAAACAATTATTACTGGATAACCTGTGTGACTTTAACTTTATCACTCTACTTGTACTTTTGAGGGACTGTGTGTGTGTGTGTGTGTGTGTGTGTGTGTGTGTGTGTGTGTGTGTGTGTGTGTGTGTGTGTGTGTGTGTGTGTGTGTGTGTGTGTGTGGTGTGTGTGTGTGGTGGTTTGAGGGGGTGGTGTGTGTGTGTGTGTGTGTGTGTGTGTGTGTGTGTGTGTGTGTGAGAGACCTTGTCTGGTTCAGTACTCCCTATATACCAAACTATTTAATTACTGTTAAATTAGTTGAACACCATCCTCCCATTTGCTCAGACAGAAAATCATTCATTTACAATAAAAGAATAACTTCCAGATGCATCGTTGCATTTCAAGTGTCAAATACGGTAACTCAGCCTAGTCTCGTGAGCTAAACCAGGTGCCACTGTCACTGTTTCGCAAGCCAAAGCATACAGAGTTTGTTGTAGCAGGTAGCAAGGTACCAATAACTTGGATTATTTTAGCACATTTCATGAAACCATGAATCCTTTTTAGCCTTTTGTTGTTCTTTGTTTAATTTCCTTATTTACTGTGATGGCCCTGCCCCAGTATCAGCCATAACTACAACAAATAACTTCTAATATATAATTAGAATGCGATTTGGCTAATAGCTATAAAGAAATCACCTGCTACCTTTTATCTGGCTGGATACGCAAAGGGCCTTTCGCTGTAAATAAAGACTGCGAAATCTCCAGTTATTTCCTTTAGATTTCACAGTAACACT
>NW_022605629.1:282058-283771 GCF_008692095.1 Etheostoma spectabile | reverse complement strand
ATATGATTTTTACAGTAGAATGCTGTAAAGTTTACATTACAACCACAGTACATTAGTCTCAGTATTACAGTTGAAATCGCAGTAGTCAAAGCATTACTGAATAAAAAAATCCCAATATAGCTACTATAGTGCAGTAAAGTAAACTACTGTATTTTTTCTTTTTTATCTTATCTTAGCTTATCTTTCTTTTAACTCATACCCGGTAAGCACACATGCATCGCCACGACGTATGCAAAAGATCGCTTCATCTGCAATTGATCGCAGGGCATTCTGAACGCAGTTTATTGAGCGCCTGGACGTCTTATTATGATGGAAATCTATACATCGCAGCAACATATTAACTATGTTGGTTAGATGTATTACAAATTCCTCAGTTGTTTGGGGGTCATTAGGAAGTATCGTTTATTGAGCGTCTGGGTGTCTTTATGTTACACACACTGTTGATGTGATGGGCAGTAAATCTGAGTTCTGCCCAGCAACATATTTGTGCCACAGTCAACAAAGGAAGGAAAAAAAAGTTGCCAGTCTACGAAGGGTTAGGATGGAGGCTGCTTCGTTGATGCTGTCTAACTACATTTCATCGTTTTCACATGTGGAAGTTGGTCTTCATCTGCTGGTAATTGCTGGCCAATTGTTGCCAGTAAGTTGTTGTAAACTACATGTTAAATTTGTTACAGCGTTGTTACAAAGAAATCTGCGTTCGTCAGAATGTGTTACTGTAGAGCTATTCTACGTGCCGCAAATCATTCTGTGACTTTGCGGGAATATTGGACCTGGGCAAAGGCATTATTAAAAACTACGTAAAAATAGTGTTCTTTTCACAGCTAATTTATGATCATTATATGAAAAATTACACCGTTGCAGAAACTTAAAAATGTAAAAGTTAATACAGTAACTTTAACACTCTAGTATAGACCAGATTAAAACTAGGGGTGGGTATCACCAGGTGCTTCCTGATACAATATCATCATGATACTTATGCCACAATACGATATTATTGTGATTTATAACCTTTTTTCCAACTTCTAATTTTTCCCAATTTCAAATGATGTCCCCAAAAGGAAACTTTGTCAACATCTGTTTTATCTAAAAAGAAACATTTCTCTGTTTGTTCATATCACTTTAATTTTATTGCTGCAAAATGGGATTGTCAAGCAGACAAAGTGACCAACCTATATATAACATGCTTGGTGTGTCGATACAGTATTGACACTGAAAATATTGCGATACTAGGCTGTAGAGATTTTTTTTTTTTCCCTCACTCCTAATTAAAACTCTCTGACTTGTTTTTATTTCTTTAACCAATTACAATTGGCATTAATATTGCTTGCATCAAAGATGTATTTGTTAGTGATCACAAATGCATCTTATTTGATCTTGTTCGTAATGCGGATCCCCTGCTTGTTAAACGAGCGTCCTGCTCACGTTTCATTAACCAGCTTACTGTTGAAAAATTTTCGACCGCATTTGACTTGCTCTGTTTTTATTTCGGATGACCTGGACACTTGCGCACAGGCATTTAGTGATCATTACACCCTTCTGTTGGACAAAATTGCGCCTCTCAACATGAGAGAAATTCCCTTTTGTTAATTAATCCCCGGGGATGAATGACGCCATTCGCAGTGTGAGGCGTATCTGTCGGAGAACTGAGCGTTTCTGGAAAGCGACTCAGCTCCAAGTCCATCGCCTGCATCTTAAAGAGCTCTTAGTAGA
>NW_022605629.1:274465-282048 GCF_008692095.1 Etheostoma spectabile | reverse complement strand
ATGAAGTGATCAAGGATGCTAGAGCCTCTTATTTTACTAAACTGATATCTTCCTGTAAAAACAATCCTAAAGCTCTGTTTGAAACAGAGCTTAACACTTCCCATAACAAACCCCGTCGGACTAACGTCAAATACACATGTTGCCCACTTGGCTACCTGTCTTGAAGGGGAAGGGTTGGACGGTAATAATCATGTAAAAGGAGAATGTGAAAGTTTACTTTTCTATCAAGCAGCAAAAAAGGATTAGCGTCAACATTGCAACATCCTGCGATGTCGATGTTAAAATGATTAGAGATGATGTTTGGCCAGTATATTCCCAGGAGGCATCTGAGGTCAATTGATGGAGGTCTACAACGTATTGAGTATGGTGGGGATAAATCTCCAGGTTTCTGAGCCATAAAGCAGAGTGGTCTTTGCATTTGAGTTTGTCTTGAGTGACATTGTTTAGTATGGAGCCCCAAAGCTGACATGGAGGAAAAAAAGAATAACAAAAAAACATGTACTGGGGCAAACACTTTTGTGAGATCTTGACTTTGTTTTGCGATATCTCCAGTTTTATTTGCGATATCTCAACTTTGTTTTGCGACATTAGCTAGTAGTGCACTAGCTAGTATCTAGCTAGCTAGTAGCACGACATGGTTACATCACCTTTGTCTAAATACAACCATCATTTTTTTTGATAAGCATTACTTATAATACATGCCAAAATGAAGTGTTATAATGATTATTGTTGTCAACTGTTGGTGTCAATAGCGCTAGTTTGTGCTGTCGTAGCAACGTGCTCGTTCATGAGCTTCTTTCTCTTGTCTCTTACAAGTATAGCTATTTCCTTCTCTTAATATATCCATGGTATAGCTAGCTAGCTATGTGGTGAACTCATGAACTCGCAGTTTCATTGTAAGAAATATTCACCAACAGTATTCATTGTTTTCATTGTTCCTGATCGCTTTCATCCGTATCAAAATAAACGTAAATGTAAAAATAAATGTAATCATATCATGATACTAGCTAAATACTTGTTTGCTAGCTTACTACTAAGGTTATCCTGCAGTCATTGACATCAACAGTCAACCACAATGTTCATTATAACTTACTTTGGCATGTATTAATAAGTAATGCTTATCAAAATAATTGAGGGATGTATATACAACCAAGGAGATGTAATCATGTTGTCCTACTAGCTAGCTACATACTTCCTAGTTAGGTTACCCTTATTGTTTGTTGGATTTGCGAGATGTTGCAAATGAAACTCGAGATATCGTGAATAAAACTTGATATCTCGCAAAACAAAGTCCAGATCTCGCAAAAGTGTTGGTCCCCAGTCCCCATGTATTTTTATTTATTTTTCCCCTCCATGTCACCTCCGGGGCTCCGTAGTTTAGCATGTTGAATGTTGTCCTTGCTTTTCTGATCCTGCCTTGGACATCATCCTCTGTGCCACCTTCTACTGAAATGATGCCAGCAAGGTATGTAAAGCTGTTTACATCCTCTAGTGCGTTTTGGTACATACTTATAGGTGTGTTGTTCTTGTTGTTGAGATGCAATACTTGTTGAGGGTGTGTGTGTGTGTGGGCCAGTAGTGCCAGATCATCAGCAAAATGGAGATCCTCGAGCTGCTCGGCCAAGCTCCACTGTATGCTGGTTTGTCTATTACCTAGTCTATGCAGAAGAGGAAAAGAGAAGGTGAGAGCAGGCACCTTTGCCGCACCCCAGTCAGGACATCAAATGCCTCCGGAGGTTTGGCTACACCACAGATATATATATTCTGGGATAGGAGGAAAAAAAACGCTCTGAGTTGGCATTAAGCAAATTAGGATACATGCTCTTACCAGTGTATTGCTGTTTTTACTTCCACAGCAGTTCACAGCAATCCCATAAATTGGCCCCAAAACGTCTCAGTTAGAAAGTAAAGGCCGTAGACATTCTTTGTAAATCATTCACTTAAAAGAACCAAGCAGGCCGGCCTCATTGCACAATTGAAAATTGTGGGTCCATATTGTGTGTGTGTGTGTGTGTGTGTGTGTGTGTGTGTGTGTGTGTGTGTGTGTGTGTGTGTGTGTGTGTGTGTGTGTGTGTGTGTGTGTGTGTGTGCGCTTTCATGCATATGTTTGAATTTGTCTATGTACATGTTTGTGTGTGTTTTCATGATGGATGAATTTTGTTATTCTCTTTGGCAAGCGACACTTGGCCAGAATCTGAAAACGGACAATGCAAGGCAGGAGCCGGTCAGGAGGAGAGGAAATCCCATCCAGCGTTTGTCCACTAACTGTGTCTTTTGTCTTCCTGCTTGCCGCACAATACAACAAGGTGCCCTTTGCAGTTTTATTGCAGCGTTTTTAATGTGCTCTCTAGGTGCTCAGAATTTTAAAGTGGGCTGTAGAGTGACATTTTTCTCAGAAGCAGTTGTCTACAAGCAATGGCCAAGGCTTTTTTCCAAAACAATGCTGCTTAATCTATTTTCATAAAAATGACATGCACTCTGGTAAAAAGATTAATAGCAAAAAGTAGGAAGAGCCTGTAGTATTGGCTGATAAAATAAACACTTCTGCAGACTGGATGATGACCATCAGGAAATTATAATTTTCTCTGAAAGAGATAGGTAGGGATTTCAAATTCATTCTTAAACCACACATCAGATAAAGTGAGTAGCGCATGCAGTATTATCAGTAATTAAATTCCATGGCTATTAATTTACAATAATTTTGCCATTCACTTAAGGATAGAGTCAAATATGACCCACACTACATCTGTTATACAACTTTGTTTTAAAATTAATATAGTCCTACCTAAATTTAATTTCCTTGCGGGAGTCATTCCAAAAGGATTAATAAAGCTAAGTCTAAGTCTATCTCAATTAGTGCACTATTTGACAAATATATTGGCATAACAATGGGTTTAGTGCCAATTTTAAATTATGTTTAAACATGTAAACCAGATTGGTCCTTGTTTGTAGGAGAAACTGATTTACAGCGAGGGCAGAGGAGGCAGGATGATCCATGTTGCTGATTTGACTATTTCACTCACTCACCTAAAAGTTAAAAGTGTCTGTGTCAGCATTGCTTCCCCATAAGGGCCTTTGGAAATGTAAAGACAACAAACATTTCCTGTGCAGTGCTGTGTATGTGTGTGCGCATTGGTATCACAATGAAGAGGGAAAACACGTAAGGGAAACTAAAGGTCAAAGGGCACAGCCGCTATCTTCAGTTCAATGCCGCTTCTACTACTTCTACATTTCTTTATCTGACCAATCCAAGATCAGACAAGTCTTATTGAAGTAACCAGTTTGTGTTGATTTTAAGCTGACTTCTTTCTCTCTACATTTTTGAGGATATATAAATAGATGTATACCTAAATCTTCTTCTCATGTTCACTATATATATATTTTAAATTGATACCATTAAGAAAAACAAGAATAGAAAATATACATTTTGACAAACCCACAGTAGTGTCCCTGTTTTGAGCCTCTGTAGCTTCCAGCAGAGGGCAGTGTGTGTCTCTGTCTCATTGAACAACACAATATATTCTGTTGAGTCTGCTTGTGATGATGTTCAATGTCTTTTGCTGAGAAATCCTTAGTCATCCAGTCTTTATCTGCTTTGCTGTCGAGTCAGTGAGTGGTTGTGTACGTCCTCATACCATATGTATTTTATGTAAATCAGTACCGATACAAGACCAATAATTAATAAAGTCCATTTGTATTATGAAGAATATTCATGGGGGTAGTAGGAGCCATGAGGTTTGAGAAGTGTATTTGTGACCAAGAGGGTTGCTGGTTCAAATCTGATAGAGGTAGGCAAGAAAAGTGAATATAAACCAGCCATGTGCCAAGCAAGACCGTTGCATGTGAATTGGGGCGAGGTACTGAATACTTTTAGCCCCCAACCGAATTTCCTCCATAGTATTGAGTATCAAAAAATGGCTCATAATTCAATACCAAATTTCTTAACTAAGGAATAAATCTCATCAGCATCAGTGAGCCATGCAGCATGCTTCTACCAAGATCGAGTAATGCTTGTGCTGTCTAACATTACACGCCGTAGAGGCACGCAGGATTACGTTACGCACAGAGACGGGACTCACGCTTGACTACAGTGTGCGTCACATAGGTGTAAAGGAATGTGTAGCCTGTAATGTGTAGCCTAATTCCTTTTTGTTAAAATGGATTTCATAATTTTTTTTCCAAAAATCGTTCAGGAACCAGGATCAAATTCACGGTTTTGGAAACATAATTAAGGATACCTAGCCCTCATGGGAATGAATGTGTGCTCTGAGAAAGAAGGAGTTGAAATAAATGTGTGTGTGTGCTCAGTCAGCCTTCCCCTTTTTAAATGAGGGTTAAACTTCCCCACTAGGCTTGCTGCAATGGAATTTTGATTTCATATCTCAGGCAGTCATTTCATTCAGTTTTTCAGGACAGCTTTTTTTTAAGTGAGCAAGTGGGATTTACTGTGTAGCACTTTGCAAGGGCACATTGTTGTTGAGGATTGATTCTGTCAAACTCTAGGCCGCTCTGGCATCCATTATTTTGTTGCCGGCCCAGCAAACAAGTTAACCAAAAGGAACAACAGTGTGTCATTTGTGCGCCCCCACACTGGTGCTGGTTAAGTTATTGTATTGTGCTGGGGCTGTTAGAATGAGTGGTAGCCCACAGAAAGGTTTCAGGGCTACGATGAGTTTTTGTGAGTATTGGCTTAATTGTGGCATTATTTTGTTTAAGCCAATTTTTGTTTTGGTACAGGACTAAAAAATACATGATGCATATGAGAGTATAAAGAAAAGGTCTTGAAAAATAATACTGTTTTGGTAACTCTTAAGAAATAGAAAACAATCTGTACAAAAGATTTATGTATTAGTATTGTATAGCTAAATAAACTGTGAAACCCTAACTTGTGTTTGTAGGGTGGATTTGTGTTTAGTTGCAGCTACTGTATAAAAACAAGGTGATTTGTAGAAATTGTTTGTAGAAAATAGGCCTGCACAATTAATTGTATATATAAAATCCCAATCTCAATTCACCCTGTTCACAATTTCATTTTTAAAATTTTTAAATTTAAAATAAATTCTCATTTAATTTTACCAGCTGACTGCATCAAATAGGCTTTAAAGCGCTTCCAAGTGCTGCGATGCTCTCCCCTCTCTTCATTGAAGCCTCTGTGTTTACAGGCTTGTGGTGTGCTACAGGTGCCAAAAAAAGCTATGTTCGGTTCTGCCAATTTATTTTGTTTTGTTATGGTTCATGTGTGCAACAAATATTACACTTTGTGAGAAAAACATTGTGGCAGAGAATCATGATATCAATTCTAAGCTAAAAAATCGTGATTCATATACTTTTCCCTGAAACGTGCAGGTCTAGTAGAAAGGAACATTTTCTGTTGTCCCGAGTGTTTGTTGCACTGCTGCACTAAAGCAGCCAACTTCAGGACAATGGAAGGTGAAAAAGCACGACTGCACCAAGCCCTTCCTTGGCCTACAATGTGACAGAGAGCGTTAATCCCAATATTGAATTGTTGAAATTCATAGTTTGAAATTTCCTTAATCCTTGTAAAAATTTGAAGAGGGTCAATTTGACCGGAATACCATACAAGAAGAAAAATGGTACAAGTTACATTTTTTTTCTACCTGAAAATCAATGGCCTTACCTTATTTTCTGTGATAACCATGTATTCCTGACTCAGTTCAGAAAATTATTCTGGATATGACCACTTTTTCCACGATAAGAATGATCACATTATTTTTAACATAAATATAACCTTAAGACAAAAAACTAACCACACTTCTTTTTTTAATTGTGTTCTAGTAGAGACTGATTGCATTCCCTAAACATATTTACCTCATTTGTTTGAAATTGAGATAAAGACAATATTTGTTAATAGATTATGAAGAATTGTTTTTAAAACCCTGTACAAATCACGGGTCAATTTGACCCGAAGGATACGAGAAGGTCCCGAAAGTGAAGACAACACAAGGGTTAAAAGGTTGAAGCATCCTCTGAGGTCTTTCTTAATAAGGCTTCAAATATAATGAAATGGCCACTAAAAGAAAATTACAATATCCTACTTACTTTGTTTATGAACAAGTGTGACGAAAGCAAACCTATAGGTTGACAAAACAAAAAAAAGAGCACTTTGTATCTTTTGTGCTTTAGTTTTAATAAATGGCCATATGCCGGTGCTGCTTGATTATTTAAAAAATCATCATCACGATTATTTTGGTCAATATTGAAATTATTATTTAACACAATTACTCATTGACTTTTGGCAAGATGAACAACCGTTAAGCAAATCAACCATGAAAACACCTTGAATCTTACCGTAATACATTTCCCATTTAAATTCTTTTTCCATTCAGAACACAAGATAAAATAAGAGTTTACTCGCAAAATAATCGTTTTTATTGATTGTTTTGTTTTTGTTGTTGTGGAGTATGGCTGCAAGATATGATGAAATTATTTAATTGAGATTATTTTGACTGATATTGCAAAGAATATTAAAATCTAAAAAATGAAAATGATTTATAGTGTGATTTATGCAAGGATCTGTACGAAACAAAGATTTGTTCTTTAGTCTGTAGGATACAATTGGTAAGCTGGGACACCTATCTTGCCTTTAACAAAAATGGGGCCCCACCTGCGATATTGCTCCCCCACTGCAATTTGGATATTGCAGTACTCCATATTGCGATTTCGTTAAAATTGCAATCAATTGTGCAGCCCTATCGTGGAGCCGAAATTGGAATTGTGATTCAAATGTGATTAATTGCACAGCCCTACTAGTTAGCATTTCACTTGGTAGAAAAAAAGTACACCTTGTGAAGTTATGATGCATTCAGTTGCAAATAGTGCATATTTTCAAAGTAATTGTTTGAACTGTAATGGTATTATGAAGTACTCATATTGGTACTTGGTACCTGCAAATACCTTAATGTAGGTACTTGTTGGTCTGAAAGTAAGTGGTATCAGTGCATCCCTAATTTTGACAGCAGTGTATGGGCATATGAGATGGGAGCATAACAAGTCTTATGTAGCTCAAATTGATGAAACACAGGCGCTTCGCTTTCACTTTCCTCTTATGAAAGAAAACGTGGAAAGTGGGCCTTGAATATTATTCCCAGCTTGCATGTCGGTAAAGCATTTTATCTCTTATTTTTTCTTGCTTACAATGCAAGAGTGTCAATATCATTATGACGTGAGCATGTACCTGTAGTGTGTATTGTACGGCAGCGTTTTAACAGCACACAGACTCGACCACAATGCGACTGAAACTAATGCCTAATTTTGGTGAATTTATGAAATTCAAATTAGCTATTTTGTAAAGAAACAGCTCTTAGATGTAAACTTCACTACCAGTGTGATAAAAGTAACCACCTGTCCTCACATACGTTGAATATATTTTGCATTGTGTGTGTCGTTATATTCCTGTGTGTCATCTTGGTTACATTGCGCTGTTTTTTTGCCTGAGAGAACATAATCAAGTTGTTTTTCTCCAAATTAAATCTGTAGCTAGTTTGTGACCTGAAATACACCCTCATCCCCCTGGCAACACACACACACACACACACACACACACACACACACACACACACACA
>NW_022605629.1:264388-274455 GCF_008692095.1 Etheostoma spectabile | reverse complement strand
CACACACACACACACACACACACACACACACACACACACACACACACAATACCCATACAGTGGGAATTGTGGGAGGGTAAATTCTGATAGCTCCTGCAATGATGTGGGGAGCAGCAGAGTAACCAGAACCAGCTGCTCCTCTTGTCCTCTTCCTTCTTCTTCTCCTCCTCCTTTTCCTCCTCCTCTTTATCATCATTTTTTCCTCCTCTTCCTATTTCCCTTCATCTTCCGTTTTCTCCCGTATTCCAGAGTGTTATTATAATTATCACTGTGCCTCTGTCTCCTTCTGTGCCATAGTACAGCATAAACAACAGCGACAACAAAGACGATGCTAAAGAAAAAGAAATAGGCGCACACACAAACTAACAGGTGCACAAGCTTATATACACACACACACACACACACACACACACACGATAGATCCATACAGATATGGACATGTAGTTAAAACACATACACAGCACACAGTCATTGCCCACACACACTCAGCTGCTAATGATGGTTGTTCCCAGTCAAAAGGAGGAAGCAGGATTCCCTCTCTGATTGATGACTCATTGAGGAAATGGCTGTTTGTGCATCATTACTTGCTATGCTGTGTTACCATTAATACTAGCACATCTGCAGACGCCGACATCTGGCACAAGGACAAAAGGACACCAGATATACTGCAGCAGCACAGTACTGTACAATACTGGACTACAAATTGATTAAATCGCATCATTTCTGCAGCCCTGTGCTAAACATGGCTGCATTAGAATAGACAACAGGTTTTTCAACAAATTTTATATTTATATATATTTATTTATATAAATATTTATATTTGTTGTTACTGTTGTTGTTAAACTGATCCTGTTACCAATCAGTTACTGTTTTTTTGTTGATGTTGACCTTGAGTACCTTTTTATTAAAGCGCCATATAAAATAAATGTAACATTAGAAAAGCAACAGGATCATTTTTGCAAAAGGACCGTATGCTCACAAAATGTTACTTACAGACTGTGAAGAAAAATTACAGAGCACAGAAGAGCTTGTTGAAAAAACAACAAATTAGTATGCACAAAGAAAGCTAAATAACACCTAACATACATTTAAGATATGCCAAACGTAACTGTTGTTTAACAGGGAGATACAAGTACATCCACATATATTAGTCATAAAGTAAAATAAAACTGCGTTAACCCACACCGCTAATTTTAACTAGATTGGCTCTGGTCTAAAACTAGCACAGTTTATCTTACTGCCTTTGCTGCAATATTCACCCACCTGTTAGCAGCCAAGCTAGTATTGCTGAAACAATGTCTAATATAGCAGCAACTCTAGCCTGCTGCTAACTCTTTTCCCTAACTAAAGGGAACAGCCACACCAACCTCTTACTTCAGTTCTTACTGTTAAAGTAACGACATTAAATCGAGAGCACAAATTGCACGTTTGTGTACAAAAAAGTAACTGACACACAAATGACAAAAAAACAGATAATGTGTCTGCAACCATATTGATGATTGATGAATTACATAAGTCATTTCCAAGCAAAAATACCAAACATTTGATGGTGTGTGACTCCAGCATTTGCTGCTTTTTCTTGTTTTAACTTATTGTAAATTGAATGTCATCTGCTGGTTAGTCATCGATAATGAAAATAGTTGTTAGTTGCAGATGTGCTTAGTATAGATGTGTTTCTGATTTACTTAAATAGGCAAATAAATAATAACAGTGCCAAAATAATACAAATATACTATACAGCATGGATGATGCACCTGCCCTTGAAACTGTTCAATATGAAATGTTTCTGTATGGATCACACTATGTTGACATACATCTTTATTTGCCCTCTGGGACTGTGTTAATCCCTGGCTCTGCTGTTTAGAAAAGGTGTACACCGCAGGTACGTGGTTGACCTTAATAGTTGTTGATTGTTGACTTAGAGCTCTCCAAGATGTCCTAAAGTAGTATTAATTTCACATTGATTCCCATAAGGTTGCTCTGACTATCCCATGTCAGTAAAAATATTATTTGTACCTTTTTTAACATGCGTTCGGTTCTTTTGTTTATATTCTTGTGATTAATGTTAGGTCTAAGTGGGTTCCTTCTCTGTAAGTTTCTTTGAGACCTGCTTTAGTGAGGAAGGACTACAGAAATGACTTGACTTAACCTGAATGCAGGTTGAATCCTTCATGTGCAGCCACCTACCTCTGCAGTGCAATTTTGGCTTTATCAATTGAGTTAAAAGAATGAAAAGCCTAAGTTTTGCTGCATTTTCCTCTGAAGCTTGGCAGACTGCTGCTAGTTTAAGAATGTAGTGAGCTATTAAGAATTGGCTTTTTATCATTCATACAACTCGCACAGCTTTGGACTGTCACCTTAACACAAACAAGGCAGAAACCAGTACAAATCCCAGCTAAACTACATAAACTATTTACCAAGAGCACCTGCCAGCATCTGATACCATTAAAGCCAGAATTAAGAAAAGCATTCCTGTTGTAAGTTTTGTTTACTATATTTTAGGTTTGTGTCACACACAACGTTGAAATGGTCATTATGACTTTTCATCATTATGGAGTGGAATCATTGACACTGTGAAAATGGGCCCTTAAAGATGATGCTTACACTAGAAAATATTTGTAACAATGTACTAACGTTCAATTCTATGCTATTCAAAAAAATCAATTTCAATAAAGTTTAGGAAATAGTGTTGTAAAGTTCAGAGGGACAGCAAGCTTACAACCAAATGGTTGCTGGTTTAATACCTGGAGGGCAGGATCAAGCATTTACTAGTCAAATGAAAACTGGGACAAATTCAAATCTCCAGGGTGGGCCCTTGATCCCCAGTGACTTAAAGTAAGTAGACAGTAAGGGTTCGGTGTCAGGGACAGCTGAACATATGGCTGTGGCAAGTGATGCCTCTTATGCCCTGTTCTTTTTGTCTTGTTTTTTTCCACAACCTAAGAGGGAGTACTACTCAAGAACATCGGTGTGGTTGAAATGAATAGTTGTAGATGAGGTAGTGAAAGGCTCTACTTGTTCAAAAATGGTAGATGCTTTGTTTTTTACCAGCTGTGTTGTACTGGGGTCTGGTTTCTGACCATAACGGCAGCAATAATTAGAGTAAAAACAGTTGTAAAATATATCTGTTTATATAGCACTCCCTTTTTCCCTTCTCATGATGTTTTGACAGCGTGTGCCAACACACTCTCGCTCTCTCTTACTCGTCAGTCTCCCCCACTGTTCAAGAAAATGTTGCTGTGAGATAAAAAGGTGCAGAATAATTCAAAGAAATACTTGTATACGTTTGTTTAAGGCTCACTGATATGTATCAGCGTGGCCGATATTTGTGGCCAATTTAGCTACCGTGATCACATATTGGCGTTTTTGTTAATTTTGTTAACAAACGTTAATTCAGAAACTTTCACCCATAGTCTGTCCAGGTAGTTTATTTTCAACTACAATGTAACAAAGTACATTTATCAAATTAAAATGTTAAAGGGGTCTCTTGCAGTGATCAACAAAATGTATAAATAGACTTAACCCTTGTGTGTTCTGTTTTTAAATCAAAATAACTTACAACATTCAACATTCTTCACATGTAAAAATGACTACTTCCATAGAATTTTGGTTGTTTTACTCAATTTTATAGCAATTCAAAAAATGTTTAAATGGCTTTAAACAGTATCCTGACTAAACTGTGACATATACCAGTCTGTGATTCCCTCAACATCCTCTGACAATTAGCCGATTTAATTCATAATTAGTGCTCTTTTTTATCTAAAAGATTTGGCACAGTTTCATTTAAGTTATATATATTGACCATGAATTTAAAAAAATAAGTTGAGAAAAAGTGTCAAATGTTTAAAGAATTGTTGTAAGCGCCCAAAAAAAGGTCATTTTCAATTTTGACCTGGAAGCACAACAAGGTCATGGTTCATGTGAAGACAACACAAGGGTTAACATGCTTCCTGTCAGGGAGGAGGACATTACCGTATGCTAGCAGTGGTGATGCCAGGCGATGGAGTGGTTGGCTATGGCTGCAGAAGACTGACGTTCCTTCCAGATTACATGTAAATTGGATGATATTTGACTTATCTGGCTTTAGTAAATAACAAAGATGTAAAGAAGAGTCAGTTCAACCTATTCAACCATGTTTTTCTCCGTGTCGTCACCTCCCTGGCTTTACCAAGACATGGGTTGTAATGTAGCCACGTTGGGTGGTGTTAAGCTAAGTGCACCCATCATGACACCTGAGTAGCAGGTTCCTCGGTGGATGAGAACACTTGAAGTATCCTCCGGGGAGAACATGCCCTGGTTTACTGAGTGATGCATTTGCCTCACAGTTCGTAACAGTTTTTATGCAAAACAGACCCAGCGGCCATACCACACACTGTGGTGTTATATATCCTGACTTATGCAAATGAGTGACCTTTCACAGAGCATTTACATCAGGGTGGGGAATTAACTTTTTGATCCATTGGTCTCTGTGTCTGGTAGATTTATAAAATTATTTATTATTTATAATCATTTCATCAAAATCAAAAGAACAGACTCCAATCCAACAGTATAAAAGACATATTGTTTTAACCTTTAGATGTCTAACAGTGTAAATAATTGGAACATTTCAAGTAATTTCCTCAAGCCATGTTATTATTTAATCTGTGGGGGAAAAAAATGGCATTATTCAATCAGCTGCGCAACTTTTACAACACAAGTGCACATGGTGTTTCATTTTGGAAGTATTGGATTTTAATAATTTAAAAAAATATATAAGTGAAAATCTGTCAATTAAAAATGTATGTTCTTGCTCCCTCTCGGTCCGTTATTTTAACAAATCGCCCCCTCTCACTAAAGTTAAAGGTTTATAAATTATAATTCTTATCAGCTTTATAATGTTGCATTACTGTACATGCTGTGTTTTTAAAACAAAACCCAAACCCATTATTATGTTAACAAAAAGCCTAGCAGCAATTTCCTCGTAAAAATGAAAGGCAGCTCCAATCTCTTACAGTAACAAGTGGTTTTTATTTAACAACATATGATGCGTATCTAAAACTTTAAAATATTTCAAATTAGAATTGATAGAAGAAGCAGCAGTAACAGCCAACTGTTAAGATTGAGATGGAAAAAAGCTATTTGTTAGTTGTAGTGGCTTTTATTGTAGACATAGTATTTATAAGGAAAATGCAATTAGTATGCATTACAGCAGCAGCAAATAGTGGCACAAATACTAGCAGTTATTCTTTGGAGAATAAGTGTGAGTACAATTAAGAGGAACATTTCCAAATGATGCTTCCATTTTAAGGCTTGGCATTAATAATAATTTTCCAGGGTTATGACCTTTAATGTCAAAACTAATGGCTTACATTAGTTAAATTGCTTGTATGTTGCCTGATCGGTGTTATAGGAAGGGAAAATGCATACCTGATGCATATTTGACAGTACAACATTTTGTGGGAGGGGAGACTATGTTCTTATGTGCAATCCTTAATTAATTGATTGAATTTGTGTATTTACAGTGTCTGCAGTTAAACCAGGATTTAAAATCAGAAATCATGTGCTCTCAGCAGTAGCATGTTGCTGGGACAGCTTTTTTCTTTTTGGACTGAGTTACTGCATTTGGGAACTTAATGCAGAGGTGTCAGCACAAGTCTTTTCACAACATGGCCAAGTCAGTTTTTGTCAGGGCTGCAGCTACTTAAGATAAGTTGTATGATATTTTATTTTATGGTATGACAGTATAGATAGAGACAAAGGAGAGAAAAGAGATATGACATGAAACAAAGGTTGATGTTGTGGCCATATGTTCGAACAACTGGTCCTCCTTAACATGCCACAATTATTTATTTATACATCTTTCATAAAGTGGGACCCTCTTTAAAAATAATTGTCAGATTAACAGTTCTTGTCCAACCGACATCCATGTAGTTCCATTCTTGGTTTGATATTGTCTCCTAACACAAGCCAGTATGCGTGTACACAGACACATCTGCATGAGGTTATACAGAGAGACAAGCTCAACTCAATGGTGAAACTATTAGTCAGTCTGCGCTATAGGACAGAGCAATGTTGACCAGGTGAGATGGCGTGGCTGACAATGACTAGATGACATGGTGCATGCTGGGGTTTGCTGTTTGAAGAGAAGTGTGTTGGGGAGGTGTGTCTTGACGTGAGGTTTGCCTCGCTGCATGCTCGCCTGCCATAGGCTGCTGACTGGTGAGCGGGGAAGTGAAGGGTTTGGGCGAAAGTATAAGGCACTAGGACCCAGTGGTTAGCTTGTGAGTAGGCAGGCAGAGTGGGGCTGAGTCACTGCATGTGTCTGAGAGGCAGTCAGAAACAGAGCAGAGCTAAGGGAGTAGAGGTGGTCTCACACTCATCAACACAGGATAACACAACCATGATGGGTTGACTTTGGGGGGGGGTTGGCTGTTGGAGAGAGGAAGTGTGCATTCCCCACCACTTGCTCAGCCATGGAGACCAACAAAGTTCTACATTTTGTGCCTTCGGGTAAGTGGATCAAAGCTCTCAGGGCTTCTCCTCAGCTGTGCACGACAGCGTTCGCTGGGAGAACCTTGGGGTTCCCTACCTAGTGAAACCTGAGAACCCCCTGTGCAAAACAACGTGCAGCCCACCTCCACTTCCACTCTGAGGGACGGCAGATGTTTGGGTGTACATGTGTTCTACTGTACCGACTTTTTTGTGTTTTCTCTTTTTGTATACTTAGGAATGTGGCAATGTTCTGTTTGTTACATTAATCCTGTTTTTATTTCATTATCAGGGGAGGTTGGGTTGAAGAAGCCCTGTTGTGCTTACAGAAATATAGATGTTTTTGCATTTTTTTGTAATAGTACGCATTTGCCTTGTTTTTTTCTTTTCTTCTTTATGTTTATGTCTGGTATGCGACACAACAGGTTTTTGCGTCAGATTTCCTCAGTTCAGGAACTGAACCTTTAGAAATGACTGTATTGCAAACCCACCAAGAGAAAGACAGTGTACCTGCCGAGCAGAGACAGCTGGAATGCAGAGCTCATAATGCACTTTTTTATGTGCTGCACTGACGAGGCTTGTTCAAGTGCGCTCGCTAGACAGAGAGGGATGGACACCGCAGAAGAAGCAGTGTGTGTGTGAATGTGCACATATATGTATATGTGTGTGTGTGTGTGTGTGTGTGTGTAGTATAAGTGCATTATTTTTGTGCTTGAGAATCTGAGCGGGAAAATTGTGTGTGTGTGTGTGTGTGGTGTGTGTGTGTGTGGTGTTTTGTGGTGTGTGTGTGTGTGTGTGGTGTGTGTGTGTGGTTGTGTGTGTGTGTGTGTGTGTGTGTGTGTGTGTGTGTGTGTGTGTGTGTGTGTGTGTGTGTGTGTGTGTGTGTGTGTTGTTTGTGTGTTTTGTGTGTGTGTGTGTGTGTGTGTGTGTGTGTGTGTGTGTGTGTGTGTGTGTGATTAGTGTTGGTGACAGCCACAGCAGAGCAGCATGTTCTACCCTCACTGAAAGTCTTCGGAGAGACCAGAGCCCATTTGGAGGTGTGATGTGGCTGCCTCCTCAATTTCATTTTGTCTAGGGAGGAACAGTGGGATGTGTGCGTGTGAGATGGAGACAATATAATGCAAGTGCATGAATATAATGAGTGTGTGTGTGCTTGTGAGAGCGTCATGCACTGTGCACACTAACTACATCTCAGAGTGCGTGTTGGCTGTGATGGACACTGCTGTGGCTCGTCCTCTGAGGGGTAATTTGCATTCATTTGCTTAGTGCTGATTAAAGGCGGAGAGGGCAGGTTGGATCCTTGCAGCAGAACAATTTTGTTCTGCGAACAGAAATCTATTCAAAAGGTTTGTTACCAATTACAGGAGAGGTTGAGGTTAGAAAAGAGTCGAAATGTCGGATTATATCCAATGTCTTATCCACCTAATTACAATCAATGTTAATGTCTGTAATCTCACCTTGGCTTTAAGTAGGCATTTTAACAATTTACTGGCCAGTAGAACCAAATCACCAAAATATATCTGCAGGAATTTGATGGAGTTATTGATCACCACCAGTGACTCAACAATTACTTTGCCAGATTAGATTTCTTGCTTCCCAAACTCACTGTACCACCATCTGGATTTTCAAATAAATGCAGAGCGAGCACCTTCCAGCATGCGTAACAGGAACGTGTTGTCCATCAGAATGTTCACCCATACATATTACACCAAATGTTGGTGTGTCATCTATAAACATTAGCAAGCCCTTATTGTAGCATATTGCAAGTAAATCTCCACATGGTGTCATTATCGGTGACAACCTGCTGACAGGTAAAGGAGCAGCTGTCGCTGTGGGAGGAGGTCAGGAGATTGGGGATTCACTTTATGGAGTTGTAAATTACCACAGTGCTTCACCATGGGATTACACATTGTAGTCATACTGCAGTGAGCCTGACCACGTGTAGCTTGATGAACCTTTTCTGATTTTGTTTGGTTGCTCTCACAATGGAGCAAATACAGCTTGTAACAATGCAGAGGGGAACAGTGTTTACAGACTGTTTCAACTGCGACATTTATGTCGCTGAGGATAAAGTGTTTGCTATAATGCTTTCCCTTGGACTGTTATTCTTGATTCATTACTTAATCTGGAAAAAAACTGGGGGGGAAATTTAAAATAGGAAAGGGCAATAATTTGCTATATAGTTTTATAGTAGCAGTCGAATCTACAGTCCCTGACAAAAGTCTTGTCGCTTGTGTACAAATTGACCTGAAGTGCCGCTGAAATATATTTCTAATCAAGATTTATTTACAAGAAATGGCTCATTTTAATCCCAACAGCTTTTGAATAATGTTTCACTGCAAAAAGAAACTATCAAAAAGTATTCCAATATTACCAGTTGGTAAGCCATTGAGTCAATTTTTGCAAAGACATAAATGTTGTTGCCTCGTCAATGAGCTTCACCTGGGATAATAATGGATCAATCAGGTCTCAGGTGTGTATAAAAACAACCAGTACACTAGACCTTCACATCAACTGCAACTAGACCTCTGCAAACATGCCTAAGATTCATGGACTAAAGTTTGGATTATCAAGAGGTGAAGACCAGACCACTGCTGATGTGGCAGACACCTTCAATGTGTCTCAGCGTCAAGGACAGAGGATACAAAACATTTGAAGACACTGGAGAGGTTTTTGACAAGCCCAGGTCAGGCAGACCCCGCAAGACAACTGCTCGGAGGACTGTTTGTGGCTCGAAAATCCAAGGCCAGCCATTTTCACTGCAGCAGAGTCCACCAGATCCTGCCCCTGAAGTCCTGTGTCAACCAGAACGGTTTGTCGGATTCGTTCTCGAAATGGCCTCCATGGTCTAATCAGTGCCCAGAAGCCAGCACTAAACAAAACACAATTGAAAAACCGTGTGGCATGTGCCAAGGCCCACAGCCTGCTAAAAGGATGGACGCTGGAGAAGTGGAAGAAAGTGGATTTTTCAGATGAATCTTCTGTTGAATTACACCACAGTCGCCGCAAATATTGCAGGAGACCTACTGGAGCCCGCATGGATCCAAGATTCACCCAGAAAACAGTGAAGTTTGGTGGCGGAAAAATCATGGCCTGGGGTTACATCCAGTATGGGGGTGTGTGAGAGATGTGCATGGAGGAAGGCAACATCAATAGTCTCAAATACCAAGAAATCTTAGCTATCTCTAATATTCCCGACCATAAAAGAGGCCATATTCTCCAGCAGGATGGTGCTCCATCGCATACTTCCATCTCCACTTCAAAGTTCCTCAAGGCGAAGAAGATCCAGATGGTCCAGGATTGGCCGGTCCAGTCACCAGACATGAACATCATTGAGCATATGTGAGGTAGGATGAAAGAGGAAGCATGGAAGACCAAACCAAAGAATATTGATGAACTCTGGGAGGCAGCAAGACTGCTTTCCTACCTATTCCTGATGACTTCATCAACACATGGTCTGAATCCTTGCCAAACCGCATGGATGCTGTCCTTCAAGCTCATGGAAGTCATATAAGATATTAAGTTTGAATCTCACAGCATTAATTGATTAATTAAAAGTCAGGTTAATAGCAGGTGTTTCTACAAAATAGATAAGCGAC
>NW_022605629.1:250718-264363 GCF_008692095.1 Etheostoma spectabile | reverse complement strand
TGCCAAACACAATTCGAACAAGCAAGAACAACAAACCCCACAAACACACCACAATTGGCAGAAGAACATGAATATACCAATTCTAAGCTAAAAAAATCGTCCGATTCATCATACTTTCTCCTGAACGGCGGTCTAGTCGAAAGGAACATTTTCTGTTGTCCCGAGTGCCGTTGTTGCACTGCGCACTAACGCACCAATTCAGGGACAATGGAAGGTTGAAAAAAGCAAGCACTGCACCAAGCCTTCCTTGGCATACCAATGTGACAGAGGCGTTAATACCAATATTGAATTGTGGAACTCATAGTTTGAAATTTCCTCAGCCTGTAAAAATTGAAAGGGTAATTTGACCGGAATAACATACAAGAAGAAAAATGGTTACACAATTAACTATTTTTTGTCTACCTGAAAATCAATGGCACTTACCTATTTTCGGTGATAAACCATGGTATTCCTTGACGCAGTTCACGAAAATTATTCTGGAATATGACCACTTTTTCCACCGGAAAGAATGATCACATATATTTTAAAAAATTAACTTTAAGACAAAAAACTAACCCAATTCTTTTTTTAATGGTTCTAGTAGAGACTGATTGCATCCACTAAACATATTTTACCTCATTTGTTGAAATGTGAGAGAATAGACAATATTGTTAATAGATATCGAACGAATTGTTTTTTAAAAACCCTGTAACATAATCAACGGGTCAATTGGACCCGAGGAGACGAGAAGGTCCGAAAGTGGAAGACAACACAAGGGGTTTAAAGGTTAAGCTCCTTGAGGTCTGTCCTTAATAAGGCTCAAATAATGAAAGGGCCACTAAAGGGAAAATACAATATCCTAATTACGTTTGTTTGACAGTGTGACGAAAGCAAACACGATAGGTTACAAAACAAAAAAAAAGAGCACTTTGTATCTTTTGTGCTTTAGTTTAATAAATGCCATAGTGCCGGTGCTGGCTTGATTATTTAAAAAATCATCATCACGTTTATTTGGTCAATTATTGAACAATTATTATTTAACACAATACTCATTGACTTTTGGCAGATGAACACGTTAAGCAAATCAACCATGAAAACACCTTGAAATCTACAGAAAAGTTTTCCCATTTTAAATTCTTTTTCCATTAAGAAACACCAAGATAAAATAAGGAGGTTTACTCGCAAAATAATCGGTTTTTAGTTGATTGTTTTGTTTTGTGTTGTGGAGTATGGCCTGCAAGATATGATGGAAATTAATTTAATGAGATTATTTGACTGATATTGCAAAGATATTAAATCTAAAAAAATGAAAATGATTTATAGTGTGATTTATGAAGGATCTGTCCGAAACAAAGATTGTTCTTTAGTCTGTAGGTTACAATTGGTAAGCTGGGGACACCTATCTCTTTAACAAAAATGGGCCCACTAGCGATATTGCTCCCCAACTGCACATTTGGATATTGCAGTATCCATATGGCGATTCGTTAAAATTGCATACAATTGTAGCCCTATCGTGGAGCCGAAATGGAATTGTGATTCCAAATGGAGTATTGCACAGACCTACTAGTTAGCATTCACTTGGTAGAAAAAAAGTAACCTTGTGAAGTTATGAAGATTCGTTGCAAATGAGTAATGCAATATTTCAAAGTAATTGGTTTGAACTGTAATGGTATTATGAAAGTGACATATGGTACTTGGACCTGCAAATACCTTAAATGTAGGTACTGTTGGGTTGAAAGTAGTGTATCAGTGCATCCCATATTTGACAGCAGTGGTCATGGGCATATGAGATGGAGCATAACAAGTCGATGTAGCTCAATTGATGAAACACAGGCGCTTGCTTTCACTTCTCTTTATGAAAGGAAAACGTGAAAGTGGGCCTTGAATTCTTATCCCAGCTTGCATGTCGGGTAAAGCATTTATCTCTTTTTTTTTTTGCTGATACAATGCAAGAGTGTCAATAATCATTAACGACGTAGCACGTGGTACACTGTAGTGTGTGATGTGTACGGCAGCGTGGTTTAACAAGCACACAGACGACCCACAATCGGAACTGAAACTAAATTGACTAATTGCTTGGGGTGAATTTATGAAAGTCCAAATAGCTATTTTGTAAAGAAACAGCAAGAATCTTAGATGTAAACTTCACTACCAGTGTGATAAAGTAACCACTGTCTCCATACGTTGAAATATGTTTGCGATTGGGTGTGGCGTTTATATTCCTGGTGTATATTGGGTACATTGCGCTGTTTTTGGCCTGAGCAGAACATAATCACGTTGTTTTTCTCAAATTAAATCTGTAGTAGTTTGGTGACCTGAAATACACCCTCATCCCCTGGCAACACACACACACACACCACACACACACACACACACACACACACACACACCACACACACACACAACACACACACACACACCCACACACACACACCACACACACACACACACACACACTACCCATACAGTGGGAATTGGGGAGGGTAAATTCTGATAGCTCCTGCATGATGTGGGGGAGCCAGCAGAGTAACCAGAATACAGCTGCTCCTCTTGTCCTCTCCTTCTCTTCTCTCTCCTTTTCCTCCTCCCTTTATCATCATTTTTCCTCCTCTCCTATTTCCCCTTATCTTCCGTTTTCTCCGCTATCCAGAGTTTTATTATAATTATCATGGCCTCGTCTCCTTCTGTGCCATAGTACGCACAAACAAACGCGACACAAAGACGAGCTAAAGAAAAAGAATAGGCGCACACACAAAACTAACAGGTGACAAGCCTTATATACACAACCCAACAACACACCACACACACGATGATCCCTACAGATATGGACATAGTTAAAACACATACACAGCACACAGTCATTGCCACCACACTCAGCTGCTAGATGGTTGTTCCCAGTCAAAAAGAGGAAGCAGGATTCCCTCTCTGATTGATGACTCATTGAGGAAGGAAATGGCTGTTGTGGCCTCATTATGTGCTATGCTGTGGTACATTAAACTAGCACATCTGCAGACGCCGACATCTGGCACAAGGACAAAAGGACACCAGATAGACTGCAGCAGCCAGTACTGTACATACTGACTACAAATTGATTAAATCGCCATATTCTGCAGCCCTGTGCTAACATGGCTGCATTAGAATAGACAACAGGTTTTCACAAAAATTTATATTTATATATATTTATTATAAATATTTATATTGTTGTTACTGTTGTTGTTAAACTGATCCTGTTACAATCAGTTAATGTTTTTTTGTTGATGTGACCTTGAGTACCTTTTTATTAAACGCCATATAACAAATAATGTAACATTAGAAAAAGCAACAGGATCATTTTTGCAAAAGGACCCGTATGCTCACAAATGTACTTACAGACTGTGAAGAAAATTACAGAGCCAGAAGAGCTTGTTGAAAAAACAACAAATTAGTATGCACAAAGAAAGCTAAATAACACCTAACATACATTTAAAGATATGCAAACGTAAACTGTGTTTAACAGGGAGATCACAAGTACATCCACATATAGTACATAAAGTAAATAAAACTGCGTTAACCCACACCGCTAATTTTAACTAGATTGGCTCTGGTCTAAAACTCAGCACGTTTTCACTGCCTTTGCTGCAATATCACACACTGTAGCAGCCAAGCTAGTATTGCTGAAACAATGTCTATTAGCGCAACTCTAGCCTGCTGCTAACTCTTTCCCTAACTAAGAGGGAACAGCCACACCAACCTCTTACTTCAGTCTTACTGTTAAAGTACGACATTAAATCGAGAGCACAAATTGCACGTTTGGGTACAAAAAGTAACGACACACAAATGACAAAAAAAAAAAAGATAATGTGTTGCAACCATATTGATGATTGATGATTAATAAGTCATTCCAAGCAAAAATACCAAACATTTGATGTGTGTGACTCCAGCTTGCTGTTTTTTCTGTTTTAACTTTATTGTAAATTGAATGTCATCTGCTGGTTAGTCACGATAATGAAAATAGTTGTTAGTTGATAGATGTGCTTATATAGATGTGTTTCGATTTACTTAATAGGCAAATAAATAATAACAGTGCCAAAATAATACAAATATACTATACAGCATGGAGATGCACCTGCCCTTGAAATGTTCAATATGAAATGTTTCTGTATGGATCACTATGTTGACATACATCTTATATTGCCCTGCGGACTGTGTAATCCCTGGCTCTGTGTTTAGAAAAGGTGTACACCGCAGGTACGTGGTTGACCTTATAGTTGTTGATTGTGACTTAGAGCTTCCAAGAGTCCTAAAGTAGTATTAAATTCACATGATTCCCATAGGTTGCTCTGACTATCCATGTCAGATAAAAATATTATTGTACCTTTTTAAATTGCGTTCGGTTTTTTGTTTATTCTTGTGATTAATGTAGGTCTAAGGGGTTCCTTCTCTGAAGTTTTCTTGAGACCTGCTTTAGTGAGGAAGGACTACAGAATGACTTGACTTACCTGAATGCAGGTTGAATCCTTCATGTGCAGCCACCTACCTCTGCAGGCAATTTTGGCTTTATCAATTGAGTTAAAAGAATGAAAAGCCTAAGTTTTGCTGCATTTCCTCTGAAGTTGGCAGACTGCTGCTAGTTTAAGAATAGTAGTGAGCTATTAAGAATTGGCTTTTATTCATTCATACAACTCGCACAGCTTTGGACTGCACCTAAACACAAACAAGGCAGAAAAACCAGTACAAATCCCAGCTAAACTACATAAACTATTTACCAAGAGCACCTGCCAGCATCTGATACATTAAAGCCAGAATTAAGAAAAGCATCCTGTTGTAAGTTTGTGTTTACTATATTTTAGGTTTGTGTCACACACAACGTTGAAATGGTCATTATGACTTTTCACATTATGGAGGGAATACATTGACACTGTGAAAATGGGCCTTAAAGATGATGCTTACACTAGAAAATATGTAACAATGTACTAACGTTCAATTCTATGCTATTCAAAAAAATCAATTTCAATAAAGTTTAGGAAATAGTGTTGTAAAGTTCAGAGGGACAGCAAGCTTACAACAAATGGTTGCTGGTTTAATACCTGGAGGGCAGGATCAAGCATTTACTAGTCAAATGAAACTGGGACAAATTCAAATCTCCAGGGTGGGCCCTTGATCCCAGTGACTTAAAGTAAAGACAGTAAGGTTCGGTGTCAGGGACAGCTGAACATATGGCTGTGGCAGTGATGCCTCTTATGCCCTGTTTTTTTGTCTTGTTTTTTTCCACAACCTAAGAGGGGAGTACTACTCAAGAACATGGTGTGGTTGAAATGAAGGTAGATGAGGTAGTGAAAGGCTCTACTTGTTCAAAAATGGTAGATGCTGTGTTTTTACCAGCTGTGTTGTACTGGGGTCTGGTTTCTGACCATAACGGCAGCAATAATTAGAGTAAAACAGTTGTAAAATATATCTGTTTATATAGCACCCTTTCCTTCTCATGAGGTTTTGACAGCGTGTGCCAACACACTCTCGCTCTCTCTTACTCGTCAGTCTCCCCACTGTTCAGAAAATGTTGCTGAGATAAAAGGTGCAGATAATTCAAAGAAATACTTGTATACGTTTGTTTAAGGCTCATGATATGTATCAGCGTGGCCGATATTTGTGGCCAATTTAGCTACCGTGATCACATATTGGCGTTTTTTGAATTTTGTTAACAAACGTTAATTCAGAAACTTTCACCCATAGTCTGTCCAGGTAGTTATTTTCAACACAATGTAACAAAGTACATTTATCAAATTAAATGTAAAGGGTCTCTTGCAGTGATCAACAAATGTATAAATAGACTTAACCTTGTGTGTTCTGTTTTTAAATCAAAATAACTTACAAATTAACATTCTTCACATGTAAAAATGACTACTTCCATAGAATTTTGGTTGTTTACTCAATTTTATAGCAATTCAAAAAATGTTTAAATGGCTTTAAACAGTATCCTGACTAAACTGTGACATATACCAGTCTGTGATTCCCTCAACATCCTCTGACAATTACCGATTTAATTCATAATTAGTGCTCTTTTATCTAAAAGATTTGGCACAGTTTCATTAAGTTATTATTATGACCATGAATTTAAAAAATAAGTTGAGAAAAGTTCAAATGTTTAAAGAATTGTTGTAAGCGCCAAAAAAGGTCATTTTCAATTTTGACCTGGAAGCACAACAAGGTCATGGTTCATGTGAAGACAACACAAGGTTAACATGCTTCCTGTCAGGGAGGAGGACATTACCGTATGCTAGCAGTGGTGATGCCAGGCGATGGAGTGGTTGGCTATGGCTGCAGAAGACTGACGTTCCTTCCAATTACATGTAAATTGGATGTATTTGACTTATCTGGCTTAGTAAATAACAAGATGTAAGAAGAGTCAGTTCAACCTATTCAACCATGTTTTTCTCCGTGTCGTCACCTCCCTGGCTTTACCAGAAATGGGGTAATGTAGCACACGTTGGGTGGTGTTAAGCTAAGTGCACCCATCATGACACCTGATGCAGGTTCCTCGGTGGATGAGAACACTTGAAGTATCCTCGGGAGAACATGCCCTGGTTTACTGAGTGATGCATTTGCCTCACAGTTCGTAACAGTTTTATTGCAAACAAGACCCAGCGGCCATACCACACACTGTGGTGTTATATATCCTGACTTATGCAAATGGGTGACCTTTCACAGAGCATTTACATCAGGGTGGGGAATTAACTTTTTGATCCATTGGTCTCTGTGTCTGGTAGATTTATAAAATTATTTATTTTTATAATCATTTCATCAAAATCAAAAGAACAGACTCCAATCCAACGTATAAAAGACATTTGTTTTAACCTTTAGTGTCTAACGTGTAAATAATTGGAACATTTCAAGTAATTTCCTCAAGCCATGTATTATTTAATCTGGGGGGAAAAAATGGCATTATTCAATCAGCTGCGCAACTTTTACAACACAAGTGCACATGGTGTTTCATTTGGAAGGTATTGGATTTTAATAATTTAAAAAATATATAAGTGAAAATCTGTCAATTAAAAATGTATGTTCTTGCTCCCTCTCGGTCCGTTATTTTAACAAATCGCCCCTCTCACTAAGTAAAGGTTTAAATTATAATTTCTTATCAGCTTTATAATGTTGCATTACTGTACATGCTGTGTTTTTAAAACAAAACCCAAACCCATTATTATGTTAACAAAAAGCTAGCAGCAATTTCCTCGTAAAAATGAAAGGCAGCTCCAATCTCTACAGTAACAAGTGGTTTTTATTTAACAACATATGATGCGTATCTAAAACTTTAAATATTTCAATTAGAATTGATAGAAGAAGCAGCAGAACAGCCAACTGTTAAGATTGAGATGGAAAAAAGCTATTGTTAGTTGTAGTGGCTTTATTGTAGACATAGATTTATAAGGAAAATGCAATTAGTATGCATACAGCAGCAGCAAATAGTGGCACAAATACTAGCAGTTATTCTTTGGAGAATAAGTGTGAGTACAATTAAGAGGAACATTTCCAAATGATGCTTCCATTTAAGGCTTGGCATTAATAATAATTTTCCAGGGTTATGACCTTTAATGTCAAAACTAAGGTTACATTAGTTAAATGCTTGTATGTTGCCTGATCGGTGTTATAGGAAGGGAAAATGCATACCTGATGCATATTTGACAGTACAACATTTGTGGGAGGGAGCTATGTTTTATGTGCAATCCTTAATTAATTGATTGAATTTGTGTATTTACAGTGTCTGCAGTTAACCAGGATTTAAAATCAGAAATCATGGCTCTCAGCAGTAGCATGTTGCTGGGACAGCTTTTTTTTTTTGGACGAGTTACTGCATTTGGGAACTATGCAGAGGTGTCAGCACAAGTCTTTTCACAACATGGCCAAGTCGTTTTTGTCAGGGCTGCAGCTACTTAAGATAAGTTGTATGATATTTTATTTTATGGTATGACAGTATAGATAGAGACAAAGGAGAGAAAAGATATGACATGAAACAAAGGTTGGTGGGCCATATGTTCGACAAACGGTCCTCTTAACAGCCACAATTATTATTTATACATCTTATAAAGTGGGACCCTCTTTAAAAATAATGTCAGATTAAAGTTCTTGCCAACCGACATCCATGTAGTCCATTCTTGGTTTGATATTGTCTCCTAACACAAGCAGTATGCGTGTCACAGACACATCTGCATGAGTTATACAGAGAGACAAGCTCAACTCAATGGTGAAACTATTAGTCAGTCTGCGCTATAGGACAGAGAATGTTGACCAGGTGGAGATGGCGTGGCTGACAATGACTAGATGAATGGTGCCTGCTGGGGTTTGCTGTTTGAAGAGAAGTGTGTTGGGGAGGTGTGTCTTGACGTGAGGTGTTGCTCGCTGCATGCTGCCTGCCATGGCTGGATGGTGAGCGGGGAAGTGAAGGGTTTGGGCGAAAGTATAAGGCACTAGGACCAGTGGTTAGCTTGTGGTAGGCAGGCAGAGTGGGGCTGAGTCACTGCATGTGTCTGAGAGGCAGTCAGAAAACGAGCAGAGCTAGGAGTAGAGGTGGTTCCACACTCATCAACACAGGATAACACAACCATGATGGGTTGACTTTGGGGGGGGTTGGCTGTTGGAGAGAGGAAGTGTGCATCCCCACCACTTGCTCAGCCATGGAGACCAACAAAGTTCTACATTTTGTGCCTTCGGGTAAGTGGATCAAAGCTCTCAGGGCTTCTCCTCAGCTGTGCACGACAGCGTTCGCTGGAGAACCTGGGGTTCCCACCTAGTGAAACCTGAGAACCCCCTGTGCAAAACAACGTGCAGCCACCTCCACTTCCACTCTGAGGGACGGCAGATGTTTGGGTGTACATGTGTTCTACTGTACCGACTTTTTTGTGTTTTCTCTTTTGTATATTAGGAATGTGGCAATGTTGTTTGTTACATTAATCCTGTTTTTATTTCATTATCAGGGGAGGTTGGGTTGAAGAACCCTGTTGTGTTACAGAAATATAGATGTTTTTGCATTTTTGTAATAGTACGCATTTGCCTTGTTTTTTTCTTTCTTCTTTATGTTTATGTCTGGTATGGACACAAAGGTTTTTGCGTCAGATTTCCTCAGTTCAGGAACTGAACCTTTAGAAATGACTGTATTGCAAACCCACCAAGAGAAAGACAGTGTACCTGCCGAGCAGAGACAGCTGGAATGCAGAGCTCATAATGCACTTTTTTATGTGCTGCACTGACGAGGTTGTTCAAGTGCGCTCGCTAGACAGAGAGGGATGGACACCGCGCAGAAGAGCAGTGTGTGTGTGAATGTGCACATATATGTATATGTGGTGGTGTGTGTGTGGTGTGTAGTATAAGTGCATTATTTTGTGCTTGGAATTGAGCGGGAAAATTGTGGTTGTGTGTGTGTGTGTGTGTGTGTGTGTGTGTGTGTGTGTGTGTGTGTGTGGGTGTGGGTGGTGGGTGTGTGTGTGTGTGTGTGTGTGGTGTGGTGTGGTGTTGTGGTGGTGTGTTGTGTGTGTGTGTGTGTGTGTGTGTGTGTGTGTGGTGTGTGGTGTGTGTGTGTTGTGTGTGTGTGTGTGTGGTGGTGTGTGTGTGTGATTAGTGTTGGTGACAGCACAGCAGAGCAGCATGTTCTACCCTCATGAAAGTCTTCGGAGAGACCAGAGCCCATTTGAGGTGTGATGTGGCTGCCTCCTCAATTTCATTTGTCTAGGGAGGAACAGTGGGATGTGTGCGTGTGAGATGGAGACAATATAAGCAAGGAGAATATAATGAGTGTGGTGTGCTTGTGAGAGCGTCATGCACTGTGACACTAACTAATCTCAGAGTGCGTGTTGGCTGTGATGGACACTGCTGTGGCTCGTCTCTGAGGGGTAATTTGCATTCATTGCTTAGTGCTGATTAAAGGCGGAGAGGGCAGGTTGGATCCTTGCAGCAGAACAATTTTGTTCTGCGAACAGAAATCTATTCAAAAGGTTTGTTACCAATTACAGGAGAGGTTGAGGTTAGAAAAGAGTCGAAATGTCGGATTATATCAATGTCTTATCCACCTAATACAATCAATGTTAATGTCTGTAATCTCACCTTGGCTTTAAGTAGGCATTTTAACAATTTACTGGCCAGTAGAACCAAATCACCAAAATATATCTGCAGGAATTTGATGGAGTTATTGATCACCACCAGTGACTCAACAATTACTTTGCCAGATTAGATTTCTTGCTTCCAAACTCACTGTACCACCATCTGGATTTTCAAATAAATGCAGAGCGAGCACCTTCCAGCATGCGTAACAGGAACGTGTTGTTCCATCAGAATGTTCACCATACATATACACACGTTGGTGTGTCATCTATAAACATTAGCAAGCCCTTATTGTAGCATATTGCAAGTAAATCTCCACATGGTGTCATTATCGGTGACAACCTGCTGACAGGTAAGGAGCAGCTGTCGCTGTGGAGGAGGTCAGGAGATTGGGGATTCACTTTATGGGTTTGAAATTACCACAGTGCTTCACCATGGGATTACACATTGTAGTCATACTGCAGTGAGCCTGACCACGTGTAGCTTGATGAACCTTTTCTGATTTTGTTTGGTTGCTCTCACAATGGAGCAAATCAGCTTGTAACAATGCAGAGGGGAACAGTGTTTACAGACTGTTTCAACTGCGACATTATGTCGCTGAGGATAAGTGTTTGCTATAATGCTTTCCCTGGACTGTTATTCTTGATTCATTACTTAATCTGGAAAAAAACTGGGGGGGAAATTTAAAATAGGAAAGGGCAATAATTTGCTATATAGTTTATAGTAGCAGTCGAATCTACAGTCCCTGACAAAAGTCTTGTCGCTTGTGTACAAATTGACCTGAAGTGCCGCTGAAATATATTTCTAATCAAGATTTATTTACAAGAAATGGCTCATTTTAATCCCAACAGCTTTTGTAATAATGTTTCACTGCAAAAAGAAACTATCAAAAAGTATTCCAATATTCACAGCTTGGTAAAGCCCATTGAGTCAATTTTTGCAAAGACATAAATGTTGTTGCCTCGTCATATGAGCTTCACCTGGGACTAATAATGGATCAATCAGGTCTCAGGTGTGTATAAAAACAACCCCAGTACACTAGACCTTCACATCAACTGCAACTAGACCTCTGCAAACATGCCTAAGATTCACCCTGAGACTAAAGTTTGGATTATCAAGAGGCTGAAGACCAGATCCACTGCTGATGTGGCAGACACCTTCAATGTGTCTCAGCGTCAAGGACAGAGGATACAAAACATTTGAAGACACTGGAGAGGTTTTTGACAAGCCCAGGTCAGGCAGACCCCGCAAGACAACTGCTCGAGAGGACTGTTTGTTGGCTCGAAAATCCAAGGCCAGCCCATTTTCCACTGCAGCAGAGCTCCACCAGACCTGGTCCCCTGAAGTCCCTGTGTCAACCAGAACGGTTTGTCGGATTCTGTCTCGAAATGGCCTCCATGGTCTAATCAGTGCCCAGAAGCCAGCACTAAACAAAACACAATTGAAAAACCGTGTGGCATGTGCCAAGGCCCACAGCCTGCTAAAAGGATGGACGCTGAGAAGTGGAAGAAAGTGGATTTTTCAGATGAATCTCTGTTGAATTACACCACAGTCGCCGCAAATATTGCAGGAGACCTACTGGAGCCCGCATGGATCCAAGATTCACCCAGAAAACAGTGAAGTTGGTGGCGGAAAAATCATGGCCGGGGTTACATCCAGTATGGGGGTGTGTGAGAGATGTGCATGGAGGAAGGCAACATCAATAGTCTCAAATACAAGAAATCTTAGCTATCTCTAATATTCCCGACCATAAAAGAGGCCATATTCTCCAGCAGGATGGTGCTCCATCGCATACTTCCATCTCCACTTCAAAGTTCCTCCAGGCGAAGAAGATCCAGATGGTCCAGGATTGGCCGGTCCAGTCACCAGACATGAACATCATTGAGCATATGTGAGGTAGGATGAAAGAGGAAGCATGGAAGAACAAACCAAAGAATATTGATGAACTCTGGGAGGCAGCAAGACTGCTTTCCTACCTATTCCTGATGACTTCATCAACACATGGTCTGAATCCTTGCCAAAACGATGGATGCTGTCCTTAAGCTCATGGAGTCATATAAGATATTAAGTTTGAATCCACAGCATTAATTGATTAATTAAAAGTCAGGTTAATAGCAGGTGTTTCTACAAAATAGATAAGCGACAAGACTTTGTTCAGGGACTGTACAGAATTCAGTAATCATAGGGATTTTCAAAGTAAATCGAGGTTAAAAGCAAAAAGAGTTGAAGTTCTTGTTGCATATATATATATATATATATATATATATATATATATAGATATATATATAGATATATATGAAAAAGATGTATAAAAACTAAACGAAGAACTAAAAGTCTTCAGCATTTCAGAAGAGAAACTTTGCTTGATTTTCAAATGCCAAATTGTTTTAGGGCTGTAACAATTATTTTCATTATTGAATAATCAGCCGATGATTTTCCTCAATTTATTTATTAATTGTTAATAATAGTCAATAAAATGTCAGATAGTTGTGAAAAGTTCCCATCACTATGTCCTTACAGCTCAAGGTGACTTTTGTCTAACAAAACCCCTAAACACATTCAGTTTACTATCACTTAAGAAAAATATGGCATTTTTTCTTAACATATGACTTAAATAATTAACCAATTCTCCAACTAGTTGTCTATCAATATTTTGTCCATCTACTAGTTCAAATTCCTTTGCAGTGGAATTTTTCAAGAGTCAGTTCTTGCTGCAAAGTTTTTTTTGAAAGTAGGAAGATCCAGCTCCGCCAAAAACATATATTATAGAATCTGTAAATTTAGCCACTCAATCCAAATCCACATTTCTGCTGTCTTTTTCAAACACTGATTAAATATCATAATCACAACATAAAACTGAAATCTCCCAGAGTTATGCCAGCAGGGTGTCAGTCTTCAGGAGTGACAGGCAGCCTGGTAATCAGTGTTGCAGCCTTGACCTGCAGAGCCACAGAATATTAGCATGGAAGACACATAGTGGCTGGGTGAATTAGTAGTTTGACCATGTGGAGGTGTGTGTGAGTGAAGATAGATGACGTGAGCCTGTGTGCGTGTGTGTGTGTGTGTGTGCGTGTGCGTGCTGTAGATGTGACAGTGATTTCTGATCAGTATTCACCACTGGCAACAGATCTCAGAGGCTGTAGCCTCGGAGCATAGCCATCTGGGCAGAGGAGAAACACATCGACACATACACAAATTATTATACAGTAACACACACGCACACACACATACAAATACACAGCACTGAAATATCAGAAAAACATGCCCACCAAAGACACGATAAGACAGCCACAAATGCACAAGTGTTTTCACACATAAGCATTTTTTGACACACACACACACAGACTGTGTCACAGATATTGTCCGTACACACTGTCAGTAATTATATACACAATTCATTCTATCTACATAATATGTTGGTTTACCCACACACTCACACAGGCACATGTGCACACATACACGCAAAACAATTATGTAGACACTCATCATTCACAGTTCAAGAAACACAGAATGAAAAAGACCTCACATAAAAATGTTTTTTTGTTCCCATTCTTCTTCTCCCACACACACACACACACACACACACACACACACACAC
>NW_022605629.1:247050-250708 GCF_008692095.1 Etheostoma spectabile | reverse complement strand
CACACACACACACACACACACACACACACACTAACACACTAACAAAAGAAAAGATTTGTTCAAAAGTGTAGAGCAATGGTTACAGGTGAAAAATGACTGAGTTTACAGACGGATACTGTGTGGCGTGAATAAGTACTGATAATTATTTACTGTATAGTGAGTTTATGACCCCCCCCCTTATGTAAAGAGTGTCTGGTTTGTGTGTGGATTGTATCACATATAGTAAGTCTCCACTGTTAAGCGTCATTTCCACGCTTCCCATTCGTTGTCTATGCGACTAGCCGTGCCACGCTTACTCGTAGTGTCGCGGGGACTTTGGAGAAGCAGGGCGTTGAGTCGCCCGCTCCTCATTTGCAACACTGTTGCATGTGTCTGAGAGGAAGTGTAGCCGCACAGCGACTGCTTTCAGCTCCCTGTAATATATTATATTGCTGTGAACGCTGTCTGTGTGGAGGTTTGAAAAGTGTAACCACACTTTATCGGCATTGCTTGATTGGCATTGTTGGCACCTGTGGTGACTTGAACGAGCTGCAAAGGTGACGTAGTCTCACTCCGTCTGCGTGCAGGTCTGCCCCTGTGTGGAGGTGCTCAGTCCCTTTTTCTATCAAATATGCAGAAGAGATGACAGAGGAGACAACAGAAGACACGACGCTCACACTTAAGATCTGAACTCTGGCACCGATTGATTTCAACGTGAATCGGTACTCTGTAGTACAATATCATTTGGTCGGTACCCTAAAAAGTAGCGAGTTTGGTAATACTACTAACTACTGTTACCAATGGTGGTATAAATGAAGAGGACTTCACCCATAATATTTTCATCCATAATAATGTTGTTTGATTCATGAACTGTAGTCAATATTGGACAACCACATTTAAGTCGTCTAAAATATTTTTGTAGCCTTCGAAGAGAATCAGGATGGTAAGAAAACAAATAATTTGGGCTCTTTCTTCCTGTGAGCAAACAGTTCTGCATTGGTAGAGCTACATTTTCCCATGATGCAGTTCCTCTATTTTTCCTTGGTACTGCAGCTGTATTTTGGGGCAGTTTTGGGGGTTCATTGTGCACAGTGCACCTATGCTCTGTCCTAGTGTTCATTTTGTCACCTATTTTTAGTCTTAGTCTTGTGCCAAATGTCCTTGTTAGTTTTAGTCATAATTAGTCATTCACATATCTTTTTTTTTTGTCAAGTTTTAGTTGACTAAAAGTCTCGTCATTTTAGTCTAGTTTTAGTCAAAAGAGATCTCAGGGATCTTAGTCAAGTTTTAGTCAAAACATTTTAGTCATTTTTTTAAATAAATTATTATTATATTTTTGTAAGGTTATTTTTTTGGGTCTTTTCCCTTTTATTACATTGAAAATGGATAGACATTAAAGAAGGAGAGAGATGGGGGATGACACGCAGCAAAGGCGCTCCAAACAGGCACTGCACTAGTTCTATCTCATGATGAAAAAGTAGAGACGATTGTAGACACAAATTAAGAGAGATTTTATCTTAGTTTTTATTTTATGCAAACTTTTTAGTCTTGTCTTTTTTTCGTCAACAATAATGCATGCTAATTTAGTCTTAGTCAGCGTTTTTGGACATTGGTGCAGTCTTGTCATCGTCTTGTCTTCGTCTTTGGAAAAAATGTTGACAAACATATTTAGCCTCATCTTGTCTGACGAATTAATACTACTCTGTCCTGTTTTCATCCCTTTCGCAGATGGTGTACCACTGCTGCATAATTATACTTGCTTGTCTGATTGTCCTGGATGAGAATTTTTTTTATTTTCCTCGTCCGAAAGTGGTGATCTGACCTCTCTACATCACTACCAAACTACGTTTTCTACGCGGTTTGGGACATGGAGTAATGCACACTAGGGTTGGGCGAGGTCTACCAAATTGGCATATGATGGGGGGGGGGAGGAGGAGGTGAACCAATCTGTGCTTCATTAATGATAGGATACAGCAGCATTGTTACTTTATAAGCGCACAATAAATGCCATTAGCGCCGCCCCGAACCCGCCCCCTGGTGTTGATGGGGGACGCACGCTTGTCGTTTGTTGATGCAGCGTAGGGAGAAATTAAGAGCGCATGGATTGATGCATTGGATCTCCCCGCCGATGCAAACACTGCAGAATCATTGTCACCTATTAATAAGATTCCATTGAGGCATAAGTCAAGATCATGGTCTGTATTTGAGCTGCAGCGATTCATCAACTACTCGAGCAAAAAGAGACAAACTTTAGCTACATCCAGTTTCTTAAATGTGAGGATTTTACACTTAATATACTACACTACGCTTTTCGTCCCAGTTCCCGGACAAAACAAGGCGTTTGAAGATGTCACCCTGGGCTGTGGTCTCATCCACTTTTTACTATTTTAATTCATTAAAATTTTAAAGGCAAAAAGATAAATCAAGTAATTGACAATTATGTGCAGATTAATTGATACTAAAAAACAGTTGTTAGCCCTAGTCATTGAGTCAAGACTACAGTCTAAACTTGAGGTTAAAGGTTTTTAATTAATTTCTTCCTCTGTGTTATTACTAGAAAGGCTCAGGTCTGGGAGTTCCACCACTTTTTTTCAACAAAAGAAGCAAACAGATTGAAACTGATTTTCAGTTGGATTTTAGGGCCCCACTTTTCCAGAAGTTTAATTAATTTTCATTTTAATAAGTACGCCACAGTACATACAGGATATTAAACATAGTCCTGAAACGACAGTTCGTAAATGTTTTAAGTGGGCCAATAGAGAGATTGGAAGAAAAATGTATTTAATTAGGGCTTTTTTGTACAATCATTTATTTTTTCAAACATTTATTAATTAAACACTGATGAATTCTTGGATCCTTTTTTAATAGAAAAAAAATAAAATTGAAGTTCATTATTCATTATTAGGCAAATAAGCATGATTATGAGCAGCATCTGAATACTTTGATAATAAGTTATTTTGTTTTTTATTACCATTTCAAATTAGTATTACTAGAATAGAGCACTTTTTGACAGTTATGTGTTCATCTTATTCTAATTGAATGAATAGTTCTAAAAGCGGGTTAAGACCAAGAATAAAATCACCAAGTTATTCAAATTCAAGGATAAGACTAATTTATGCCCTAAACGGATGTATTTCCAAATGTAGAACCAAATGCCAGAGGACCTCCTTAAGCGGAGAGATGTTCATGTACTAACACAAGCTGTGCCGTGTTCCCTTCAACAACCAAATCAGTCACAAACTCAAATATTACTGAGGAGCCCAAACTAAACTCTAGCAGGTTTGGTAATTACAAACTAATGTGGAATGTACACGCTATTTAAGCAGCCTATCCCTATCAGCCCTGTAGTTCCAACATGGTAGTTAACTTGTTACTTTTGCAAACCTTTTAACTCCACATGTCTTCACTGCTTTACGCTCCAGATGCAGATGTATAAAAAGCATCTGTTATTGGGAGTATGGAGCAAAACTCTCTTGTCTTCTTTTTTAACGATCAGAAAAAAGGGGTTTAAATACTAACATGCGGCATCCTAGAAGCACAACCAGTCATTATAAATCAAGTTAGACTGAATCCAGCAACACCACTGCAGTTATTTTTAACACTGATTTACAACGGCAGAAAGTTTCACGATCTTTGGAAATAATTGGGAAGTTCTTTTTTTTTTTTTTTTCACAAAAGT
>NW_022605629.1:243012-247040 GCF_008692095.1 Etheostoma spectabile | reverse complement strand
CACTGTTTTTTTCTTAGTTGCTTTGTTTTTAGCAGCAGATTACATGTTTGAATTTATGAGTATTTAAGCGGTTTTCAGTGGGGGAAAGTCAAAGATGAGAAACTGATGTCGGCGGCCTTTTTTATTGTGGATTTGATCCATTTCAATTTGACTTCACAGAGATGTCATGTCCTAAGCTGATTCAAAATACGATCAATGCTTTTAACCCAGAAATAAAGCAGATTGCCGGCTGCCATTGTCTGTAGATTTAAAGAAGAGGATCATTCACTGAGATACGAAAGCAGGAATAAATGCACAGAGACATGGAACTAATCTCTTACACGGCATTTGCACGATGATGGTGGCTGGGTTGGCTCGGTGGGTAGAGCAGGCGCACATATACTTCAAGGCTTAGACCTCGACGCAGAGCTCCAGGGTTCGACCTGTGACAATTTCCTGCATGTCTTCCCCCCCTTCTCTCCCCCCTTTCTCCCCCCTTTCTCACCTAGCTGTCCTGTCGAATAAAGGCAGAAAAGCTTAAAAAAATATATCTTTTAAAAAGATGACATGATGATGATGATGATAGCTAAGATGGTATAGCGTACATAAGCACACATAAATGCACATGTTTAGAAAATAAAAATAAAACAGTGTTGGTGGTCCTCCCCCTTCTTTGGTCATGATAGGCTGTAATTAGACTATAGTTTAAGTGCCATGTCATTTCTCGGACACTCCAATGTTCCGACCTCTGAATAACCCGAAAATTCCCTTTGGTCCCACAGCCCACTAGTCCGACGTCCCTTTGTTTGGGAAAAAATAAACCCTCTGAGCCGACATCCCATTGTTCTGACCATATAGGATTTTGGGGATCACCTTCAATGATCTAAAATCTGAATCAACAATAACAAGCTGAATTACTTTTCTCTAGCTTATTAACACATTTAAATGTTTATCTAGCCTATTCCACACAATCTCTGCACCGGTTTGCGTGCACTTCAGTGTCCCGAATTCCCTGTAAGGTAACCCAATATATACAGGTCCTATCGCCTGACCAATCAGCTATCCTAACCTTAACCACTCAAGGTCAGATGCCGAACCCCAACGATTTGCCTATCCTAACCAATATAAAAAGCCTATTTTGTTGGAACAATGGGATGTTGAGCAGAAGGTTTATTTATTTTCGAAACAAAGGGACGTCAGACTAGTGGGCTGTAGGACCAAGGGGAATTTTTCGGTTTATTGAGAGGTCGAAACAATGGAGCATCTCACAAACGGGCAGTCCCCATAGTTTACCGCTACCCTGTAGCATGTACACACCCATTCACTGCAGATTAAAGCTTACTGCACAGGTTACAGCACAGGAAGCAGTACTGTGCACAGGAGTTATGTGTTTCACTTCCTCTTTAATATTGCTCTAGTATGGTCTACCAAGGCTGCAAAGCGCTACCAACACAGAACAATTTGTGCTGTGCTGGGTGCTTTATCCTTTGCAGTGAATTTAATTTAAAACCAACAAACAGAACACGACAGAGTGGTAGACATTGCGCTCTGCTGCTCCCCCTCCTCTTGATATATACACCTCTTTATTTCTAACCCCCCCCCCCCCACACACACACACACACACACACACACACACACACACACACACACACACACACACACCCATACACAGAGACAAAGAAACACACAGTTCTTATTCTGAAGATGCCCCTGTCAATTAATTCCCAATTCTAATTGTCCTTTTCCATGTGTCTGTGTGCCAAAATGTCAACGTGGTAAATAGACTGAGGGTGTCACCACACACATTTTATTACAATCTCACTGACACATGCGTCTTATGTATGACCCATGCTATTTAAATCAAATGCATTCTGAACTGCAGAAGCAAGTTTCATTGTGTTGTACGATAAGTCGTGCACGCATTTTCTCCTTCCCCCTCAGACTGACGTTATGTGAGGTCTTTCATACAGCTGTTAAATGTGGAGTTTGCATCCATGGCATGTATGGTCCTTTTCCATAAGAGATGTTTTGTACAGTTCCTTCACTTTGTCTGATGTGCTTTTTGTCCTTGTCGCTTGCTGTAATGGTGCAATTGACATCACCCATACGCTGCAGCACCATCCATATTCCAGCACATTTAGTGCACTGTTTGGTAATCTAATATCTGTAGTTAGGGTCTGTCTGAGTATGATGGTATTGTACAATAAATGTTAAGCAGTGTGACGTTGTAGGTAGCACTGGCAGAGGGACTAATTTGCACAGTTCACGCTGACTGACATACAAGGACACAAAGATCTACAGCTACAGTGTAAAGAGAAGGCACCAGACACAGAATAGACAGACTACACAAACCTTTGTATACCCAGTGTCAGGTGGAGGATTAAACAAGACGGCTAGCAGTGAGACATACTATCTAGGATGACAAGCTGGGAAACCGTAGCCAAGGTTGCTTTATTTAAATTCTGTCAGTATGGTGCAGGGTACGACTAAGCTAAGCAAAGAGACAGCCACTGATCAGGGCAGGGGCAAGGCACTGACACTGCTAAGGTTAGTGGTTTGATTCTTAACCAGGGCCTCGCTTTTTAAAAAGGTATGAATACTCAGCTGAAAGTCTTATTTGATTAAAACCGCCATCAAAATGTAATATCAATTCTTGTTGGAAATGTCACATCCGCCGTAAGCTGATAATAATTCCAAATTGCCTATTTCCCCTTATTTTACATACACAGTATGTACTTAAACAGACAGGCCCACAGATATACAGTAGACTAGATTTTGTGCCGGCATTTTCTCTCCCACTGCCACAGATCGATTCTGTTTCAAAACTGTGTCTGTGTAGTTCTGCGGGGGGGACACCACAAATGAAAAGAAGCAAAAAATGCTGTCGGATGGCGGGCAGGCTAGAGCAGCATACAGTAAAAGGCTGTGTGCAGAACGCCAGACTTGAAAGGGAGATGGTGGCCTGGCTTTAATTGAGGCAGAGGAAGAGGAGAATGTGCAAGCAATTAGCAGGAATCCCCTAGCACTGCGACCCCCCCCCCCCCCCCCCCCCCCCCCATGAAATCGAGGCAGCCAATTTCTTCAGTGAGCAGTTGGCGGTGTGTGTAGTTGAAAAACACCCTAACTCACTCCCTACTCATCCACTGTCTGGCTTGTTCACTATGAACACACACACACACACACACACACACACACACACACACACACACACACACACACACACACACACACACACACACACACACACACACACACACACACACAGAAACAGACAAAAGTGCATCCTTGCTGTAGCACCTGAGCATAATCCCATACCTGTGTGAGACTGTTGGAGGCAGAAAAAACAGGAGAAAAGGCAGAAGAGAGGAATCTGAATTAAGGGGAACGATTTATATAGACATAGGGAGGACAGACAGGAAAAATGAGGGTAGGAAAACACTGAAGTGCCAGTGGAGGAGGGCTTTAAATTGGAGCATGCTCTAACCTCAGTCACGATGCCTCGTCTCGCTGTGCTGCAGACGGGGCCGGATTCATCTGTGAACTGGCAGTAGCCAGCTCACTATAACTATCAATTCCTCTCAGGTGAAAGGACCAGAGGATTACTGCACAGCTTTTCAGTCCACAGACCTCACACCAACTGACTGTTAGGAGAAAAAACAAACTGGGGAACCGGAATGCTGCAGGACTTTTTTTTTGCAGAAATGTAAATTTCCAATGAGACAATAATTCCAAATGAATTGTATTGTTATATTGTTCTTTGGTTGAGGTCACATAACCATCTGGTTGTCACAGTATATGATATTCTTCTATTAGTTTTTACATAACTAAAAATAATGAAACCAAATTTGCTGTCTTGTGGGCGCCCGGATGGCTCAGTTGGTAGAGCGGGCGCCCATGTGTGGAGGTTTGCTCCTCGACGCAGCGGGGCCGACTCCGACCTGCGGCCCTTTGTCATTCCCCACTCTCTCCCCTTTTTACTGTGGTGCTCGAAAGTTTGGGCACCCCAGGTAAAAATTTGCATTAATGTGCATAAAGAAGCCAAGAAAAGA
>NW_022605629.1:242793-243002 GCF_008692095.1 Etheostoma spectabile | reverse complement strand
GAAAAATCTCCAAAAGGCATCAAATGACAGATTAGACATTTGTATAAAATAAGTTTGATTTTATTTCCATCATTTACACTTTCAGAATAACAGAAAACTAAAAAATGGCGTCAGCAAAAGTTTGGGCCCTGCAGAGTTTACAGCATACACCGCCCCCTTTGGAAAGCTGAGACCTGACAGCGTCATGGATTGTTCTTAATCATCGTCTG
>NW_022605629.1:242712-242783 GCF_008692095.1 Etheostoma spectabile | reverse complement strand
GTGATGTCAATCTTAAGGTTTTAAATGCCCAGACTCTTCGGACCCCCCCAACAATCAGCACCATGGCTTCT
>NW_022605629.1:242415-242702 GCF_008692095.1 Etheostoma spectabile | reverse complement strand
TGTCTAGAAAACTGAAACTGAAAATAGTTCATTTTAATTTCATCACAAAGCAGGAGAAGGCTATAAGAAGATAGCAAAGGGTTTTCAGATGCCAATATCCGAATGGTGTACCACAACTCCATGTCTGCCAGGTCTTTCTGGATGGATCATGGAGTCAAACGTGGGTTTGGACTTGCTTTTCTCCCAACCTGCGAGCTGGTCTATATTTTTCTTGATCTTCCAGATCTTGCTTTAACTTCCACTGTTCCTGATGACTGCATTTCTTAATTACATTCAACCAGAGGATA
>NW_022605629.1:240986-242334 GCF_008692095.1 Etheostoma spectabile | reverse complement strand
CAAAAATCAGCGTTTGAAGTTTACAAATGAACATATAGACAAGCCTGATGCATTGTGGGAACAAGTTCTGTGGACCTTTGAGGTTAAAATAGAATTTTTTGGCCGCAATGAGCAAAGGTACGTTTGGAGGAGAAAGGGCACAGAATTAAATAAAAAGAACCTCTGTCCAACTGTTAAGCATGGGGTTGGATCAATCATGCTTTGGGGTTGTATTGCAGCCAGTGGCACAGGGAACATTTCACAAGTAGAAAGAAAAATGGATTTAATAAAATTTTCTTAAAATTTGGACGCTAACTTGATGCCATCTTTGAAAAAACTGAAGTTAAAGAGAGGATGGCTTCTACAAATGGATAATGATCCTAAACACACCTCAAAATCCACGGTGGATTACAGTCCCTGACAAAAGTCTTGTCGCTTGTGTACAAATTGACCTGAAGTGCCGCTGAAATATATTTCTAATCAAGATTTATTTACAAGAAATGGCTCATTTTAATCCCAACAGCTTTTGTAATAATGTTTCAGTGCAAAAAGAAACTGTCAAAAAGTATTCCATATTCCAAGCTTGGTAAAGCCCATTGAGTCATTTTTGCAAAGACATAAGTGTGTCGCCTTGTCATATGAGCTCACTGGGACTAATAAGGATCAACAGGTCTCAGGTGTGTATAAAAAAACCCCAGTACATAGACTTCACATCAACTGCAAATAGACCTCTGCAAACATGCCTAAGATTCACCCTGAGACTAAAGTTTGGATTCAAGAGGCTGAAGACCAGATCCACTGCTGATGTGGCAGACACCTCAATGTGTTCAGCGTCAAGGACGAGGATACAAAACATTAGAGACACTGGAGAGGTTTTTGACAAGCCCAGGTCAGGCAGACCCCGCAAGACAACTGCTCGAGAGGACCGTTGTGGCTCGAAAATCAAGGCAAGCCCATTTTCCACTGCAGCAGAGCTCCACCAGACCTGGTCCCCTGAAGTCCAGGGGACCAGGATGTATAGGCGACAAAACTTTTGTCATGCCAAAATTTGACCTTTCTGTCTTGTTTAAATAATACATCTTTTTTTAGTGAAACTAATTTATTTCAGTGCATTGAACATCATTTGGGAGGGTTTTAGCTTTTCATATGAGCTATTTCTTACACCAATTGATTAATTAAAAGTCAGGTTAGTAGCAGGTGTTTCTACAAAATAGATAAGCGACAAGACTTTTGTCAGGGACTGTACATCAAGAGGCGTAAACTGAAGGTTTTGCCATGGCCTTCACAATCTCCTGACCTGAACATAATTAAAATCGTATGGATAGACCTTAAAAGAGCAGTGCGTGACAGACAGCCCAGAAATCTCAAA
>NW_022605629.1:240843-240976 GCF_008692095.1 Etheostoma spectabile | reverse complement strand
ACTTTTGGAAGGAAGAACGGGCGAAGATACCTCAAACAAGAATTAAAGACTCTAGGCTGGCTACAAGAAGTGTTTCCAAGCTGTGGTACTTGGCAAAGAGGGCAGTAGAAGGTATTAACTCTGCAGGGTGCTC
>NW_022605629.1:239728-240833 GCF_008692095.1 Etheostoma spectabile | reverse complement strand
AGACGCCATTTTTTTGTTTTCTGTTTTTTTGAAAGTGTAAATGATGGAAAGAAAATTTAACTTTTGTGTCATGTTACACGGATGTCTAATCTGTCATTTGATGCCTTTTTGGAGATTTTTTTTTCCATCTTTTCTTGGATTCTTTATGTACAATAATACAATTTTTTACCTGGGTTGCCCAAACTTTTGAGCCCCACTGTATGTGTTCAGCTGTCATGGACTGAAATGCCAAAAAAATAATCTTTTAAAAACTCTGAAAGACTCTGCTTTGCTGCATCTTAGCCTGAAGTAACTATTTGCATAAACATTAGTGGAGTAATGTTACACAAATGTCACAATTTGGTGTAAACCCCGGATTAGGAGTCACTGTTCGTGAAAAAAAATGCATTATGATACTTTATTTACATTTATTTTGAACAGACCGTAGTGCAAGTTTCAAAGAAAGGCACAATTCTCTTGCTGGGAACTGTTTTCATTATAAAGATAAGGAACATTTAATCACTTCTGTATTACACTTAAACACTGAACAAAACTTTTCCCAAAAGGCAACAGGTCACAAGAGGCAATAAAACTGAAAAGCATCTCTTATGCGATGAAATGTTAAATACCCACACGCCATGGTGTAACTGACTCGCACAATGTTGTGCTAATCTCAGCAAATGTTTGCCGTACCGCTAAAAGTTTTCGGGTGGACCGCAAACTTGGGAACTTTGGTTCCACATGTGCATGCATCAGTCTGTATACAGTGTATTCTGCGTGCACCGCATCGTAAACCCGCGTACGGTGACTGTTTGGTACGAATACATTAATTGTTACAACCGTGATATACATCCATGCATACCACAAATTCATCACCTCATTTACAAACACACATGCAGACCCAGAAACACATGTAGCATCTCAGACCCATACAAAGGAAAACAATTAATGTAATGTAAAGACACCACTAAAAAAAAGAATATGCATATAGATATATTATACATTTTAATGTTGCAGTTTGCTACTGATATCTTCTTTCAACTAACACAAAAAACCTATGAGTGTGACTGTGATAAAAACGATATATTGTGCAGCCCTAACACACACACACACACACACACACACA
>NW_022605629.1:238288-239718 GCF_008692095.1 Etheostoma spectabile | reverse complement strand
GCCACAGTCCACATGCTTGCCAGACAGCTCGGTGTTAGCCAGCCTCATGGTCAGGGCTCTGCTGTGACATCAGCCACGTCAGACACCAGCCGGGGGATACAGCTGTCTGTAGCAGAGCCAACAGCTCTTCCCCTTAATCAAACAAAGTCATACTTCTCTAACATTTAGAAAAGAAGCTCAACCAGTATGTCTTGTGTGGATGTAAATATGTGATGACAGCGAGCAAACATTTTCAACATCAGTGCAGCAAAGTAATGAAAACTAGTGCTAGCAGAATGTGTCCTGGAGAAGGAGGTTTTCAATTTAACTGAGATTTTGTCATTTTGAGTTTTAATTATTCTTAGTCACTTGTCAAAATATGGAGTTACAAGCCTAAATTTCTCTACATTTCCTTGTCAACAATGTAAGTGTTCCTCTCTGAAAACACGTGCTAGAGCTTGCTGCAGAAGTGGTTCATTATGCTCTGAAATTTGAATAAGGTTTCAAGGGAACTCAACGTGACTATGTACACACCAAGGGTCGTATAAGTTGACTTCCTGTTATGTGAATCATAGTTCTTCAAGTTCTTTTGATAAAAGCATCCACCAAACAATGTGGAGTTTACCTTAGTTGACCAGCTGCACAACAGTGGAGGCTTGTTCAACTTAATGGAATTTTCTACAGACTTAATTGGCAAAAAACATTGATAACCTACAGATAATATTGAAAAGTTATCAAATACATTGTTGTACATCACATTACATACAGGAAAAACTGTAAATTATTTCAGCATAAGAAAATTGTAGGTATATCATGATTTTATATCATTAATGCATGCTAGAAATTTAGCTAACTGGTTTTGTCTGGCTTGATTGATAGGTATAATTGGGTTCATCCGCTAACAGTGAAAGTTAAGTGAGTGTTTCCTAATAATATTGCCTAGAGGAAGCATGTATAAGGAGAATATAACTGGTCCATGCAATAAACCTTGTGGAATGCCATGGCTAACTTTAGCGTATCTGGAGGATTTGTCGTTAACATTAACAAATTGAGATCATTTAGAGAAATAGGACTTAAACCAGCTTAGTGCAATTCCGTTAATGCCAACTAAATTTTCCAGTCTCAATGGTCAATGGTGTCGAAAGCAGCACTAAGATTTAGTAAAACAATACAGAGACAAGTCCTTTGCCTGCAGCAGTTAGGTTAGTATTAGTAATTTTCACCAGTGCTGTCTCTGTGCTATGATCCTTTCTAAATCCTGACTGAAAGTCGTCAAATCGGCTATTGCTATGTAGAAAATCACATAACTGATTAGTGACTCCCTTTTCAAGGATGTTGGAAAGAAAGGGAAGATTAGATACAGGTCTATAGTTGGCTAGACCTCAGGATCGCGGGTGTTTTATCACAGCCACTTTAAATGACTGCGGTACATAACCTGTTAATAAAGACAT
>NW_022605629.1:238029-238278 GCF_008692095.1 Etheostoma spectabile | reverse complement strand
TCTAGTAATGAAGTGGTAACCACGGGAAACTCTTCTTTAAGTAGCCTTGTTGGGATGGGGTCTAAGAGACCCTTGGCTGAAGATACCTTTAACAATAATTGTAGGAGGTCTACAGGATAAATGCAGTCTAAGTTCTGTATATGTCAGATTTTGCCTTTTTTTCTAGTGCTACTGCGTTTAAAGGTAACCCGTTAGAAGTTGAGGGCAAAAGGTGATGAATTTTATCTCTAATTGTTATAATTTTATCAT
>NW_022605629.1:237939-238019 GCF_008692095.1 Etheostoma spectabile | reverse complement strand
CTCATGAAGTTGTCACTACTCAGAGCTATAGGAATAGATGGCTCAATAGAGCCATGGGTTGTTCTTATTTTCTTCTATTA
>NW_022605629.1:233443-237929 GCF_008692095.1 Etheostoma spectabile | reverse complement strand
ATGAGTAATAGTCTGATCTGGCATTTCTGAGGACCCTCCTGTATGCTTTCAGAATGTCTTGCCAATCTAAATGAGATTCTTCCAGTTTGGTGAAAGGCCATTTACTTTCAAGTTTTCGTGAGGTATGTTTTAATTTGCGAGTTTGCAGGTTATACCAAGGTGCTGGTTTCCTTTCCTTCCTCATCGGAGCAGAATACCCAGGGCTCGGTTTACACCTATCACCATTTCTAGCCTCTGGGGAACCATAGGGAGGCTGGGGAAAATTATTTTAATGTTAAAAATCCTCCAAAGTCAAATTTTCATGCCATGGAACCTTTAATTCTAATAAGGGATGGTAGTACACATTGTGTAAGAAAAATAAGCTGATAGGGCTGCAAATCATGATTCTTTTCATTGATTAATTTGCTGATAATTTTCTCAACTAATTGATTATTTATTATTAGTTAAATCTAAACAATTGTCAGAAAATACTAAAACGTGCCCATCACCAATTACTTAAGGTGAAGGTGAGGTCCTCATATGTATTATTTTGTCCACCCAACAGTCCAATAACCAAATAAATCAGTTTTTTATAACACAAGGCTGGAAAATGTACAACTGAAAAGCTGGAATTAGAGAATGTTTGGTAATTTTGCTTAACTTAAAAAAACAATACGATTGATCGATTCTCAAAATAGTAGCAAGAGGTTTTTTGTTGCTGCTGTGTAATATGGATCAGTTTATCACCCAGAGTGACAGACCTTTTTAAATGTGTTTGGCTGGGTCTTAGAAATACTGCTCCATTTTGAAATATGTATTAAATATACAGTTTTACATGTACAATGAATGCTTTGCTTATGAAATATTTTATTGACTAGTAGCTTCTGAAATTGGTTGGTCTGTCTTATTTTTTAGCTGCTTTAGTTTAACTTTGGTATGAATATACATCACAGTCTGAAAAGTAGGGAAACTGCAGGAAGGCTTTTGTTGACAGGGTGGTACTGACAAATAAGTGGCAAATAGCAGTGAAAGTGCTAGCCTGTGAATGTGATGAGAGACTGGTAAAGACTTTCCTGGTTGAGCCAACATATCATCTAAACCAGATTTGGCTTGGAACTACACCCTACTAATGTTGTTGGCTTTCAACAGCTCTATGGCTGCAGCACGGCACAAATATGGGGCGGCTTCCCAACTGAGCATTTAGTTTGTCCATTTTTTTGTGTGCTTATCAGCGACAAGATTGTAGCAAAATCCCTTCTACTTAGTGGATCACCAAGAGGCTTTCTGTGGCGAGCGGAATATGGATTTGTCCTCACCTGAATATGGAAAGGATGATATCTCAGTTACAATCAAGTCCCACTCCTTCCTTCGAGATAGAATCATGATCTGACATGGTTGGGAGTAGCTCGGAGTCGAGTAGTTGCAGTTGGCTATCACCTAACAACAAGTGGAGGCAGAGGTTTAGGTGTACCCATAACTGTCTCTACTAGTAGTGACCCGTAAACTGGAAGCTCACATTCACACATTCACAACACTATTTATTTGACCCCTGGCGAGTTAGACGTAGGGCTGCAAGCAGGGTGCATACCATAGGGGAGAAAAACATGATTTGTGGCATTGTTTTTGTTTATTTTGGGGAGGGGGGTGTCTCTGAAACATTGACAAAATGCCATGCATTTCTATTTTCCGAATCTTCATCATAGGGCTGGGCGATAAAATTATATGGAAACGGGATTGTGATAAAATTCAGGTCGATAATGTTGATAAGCTTTGGATATATTTACCAAACAGCACCATTGTCTGACTTTTTGACTTGCTGGGCCTGTGCCGTGCACGCCCATTTCTTGTTATGAGCATTTGTGTGTTGCCAGTGTTGTGTGAAAGTGTGTTACCCGTGTTGTGTGAAAGTGTGTTACCCCTGTCTAATAGTGTTTCCCTCATGTTAAAATATGTAGCATCCCCATCCATAGTTAGGTTTAGAGGTAAGGTTTTGGTCCGGTTTTAGGGGAAACTCATAACGACGTGGGGAAATGTCTTCATCAGCAAATGTGGAGCCAAGGGCAACAAACTGGATGGTGGACACAAACTTGAACTTGCGTTATCCTCTCAAGTTGGAGACGTTGATTAAAAAAAGGGTTACACAACATCAGTTGTGTGAAAATGGTTTGGCTGTCACAAAAGCAACAGGTCCACACAGCCGGGAAGATAAAGGTAGTGCCGTTACCGTTAGTTGGTCTGCTGTTAACAGCATTAGCATTAGCTGTGCTGTAGCTGCTGCCCATTGCCCCATATGAAAAACATTCAAAAGGAGCAAAAATATTGCTAGCGCAATTTCTTATTTGAAAAGCGAAATATACTTGTCTGCAACTATTTGAGATGCTTTTTTGGCAGAAGATTACATTGAATATGTTGCTTTTAAGTAGTTTTAGGTTGTTTACAAAATCAAAAGACTTTAAAACTTTAGTCAATTTAGTTTAGACACAAAAAAAGGCAAAAATAATTGTAAGATGACTTTTCACGAGGAACACAGCTAGGGCTACTCTTAGTTTTCTAGTGCTCTGTTGACCAGTGTGGCATCTTATCATGTGACTTTTTAATGTGAGATCTCAACAAAAACATTGCACTGAATATTGTAATGGCATGTTTTTATTTGATGTGTTATTCAAACTATATTCTAAAGTGTAATAAACCTCTGGTTTCTTCAGCTTTCAGTCAGGATGCACTTCAAACAGGCAGTTACAGCAAAAAAATGACCAGCCATACTTCATCACCATTGATCATGCATAGAATTAGGCTGTTATGGATGCATGAGTGTGATTTGCAGTGCTTTTAGTATATTGTGCCCTGCTGGTGTTGATTCCCACTCAGGGAAAATACAGTATTAAAGTATTTTTGTTTTAATAAGTTAATCTTTTGGTTTTGGTAATCAGTTTAGTTTGGACTTCCTTTCCTTTCCAAATCAAACATTATGCAACATTGCCAAACCTCTTTCTAAAAAAACATGTACGTGACTAGTAACAGGTTGAATTTGCAATGAACCTAAATTGATGAAATTCAGAAATGCATTAGGAAAATGTTTTCAGTGTGGATCCGACTGGAGATAGCAAAATGCATAGACGTGCCCTCTTTAACTTTGGGCTCCAGTATACCCCTAAGCCTTTTGGGAAATACCTTGCGAACCCATACTGTAAATTGGCATTCACAATGTGTGTGTTATTAGCATGCTGACTGAAGTTTAAAAAAAAATCCTTGGGAATTTAAAGGATAAATAACGGCCAAATGTAGGCCTGCTGTTTGAAATGTAAGTATACATGAAAACGGCCCAGCCCGGACCAGCATTGGGAGGAATTCCCTCTCAACCACCGCAGCTCCAGAGAGGGCGGGTGCCAAGAGAGCCTGTGGGCACAATTAGCCAACAAAAGGTCCGGTCTCCTCTTCAGTGCTGGTCGAGCCCCTCGTAGATTCCCCTACAAACGCAGCAGGGGCAACTTTTAATCTCTTGCCCTCTTCACTTCAGACTCTCAGCCTCACCTCTCCCTTAAATTCCAGGCTTTGTCCCTCCTGGGGGTTCTTGGCATCTGTTTTGCATGTACCTGCAGCGGACTAACCTGCACTAGATCAGCCTGCACGGGGAGGAAGGTTGGCTCAGTTTCAACCTGGCTGGTTTATGTACAGTACACACCAAGGGTCGTATAAGTTGACTTCCTGTTGTCTTGGAGCATTTAAATACACATCCAAACATGCTTTTCGCGATGCAATTAAGCCAAAAGTCTGTAGTGGATTAGAGTAATGAGTGAGTCTAACCAATAAAGTCATCCTCCACTGCTTGTAGAATGTACAAGTCCCTTGCCTTTCAGATGATTAAATAGCCTAAGCCATCAAACAGCAGCAGAGAATGTAAGGTGTATGACATCTGCAGTCTTTAAGCAGCACACTGTGTAATTAAACAAAGTGTGGGTTTTTAAATGTTTCCCTTTATTGATTTATTTTGATCTTGCAAAAAGGTACACAAACTTTTGTGCATTTGTACACACCATTTTCCCAATTTAGTGAATATAATTTATCTATACAGCAGAACATTAATATAGCGCCAATTATCTGTTTTTGTTTTTAAAGCCGGGTCAGTCGCATGTGCATGTTAGTGCATGTAGCCGTGAAAAAACCAAGGGGGTAAGCGGGCGTCCACAAAGCGTAGCTCCCATGGCGCCATTTTAATGCTCCAAAGCCCTCACCTGCCGTTAGCATTCCATTGACTGCCATTCATTTTGGCGCCACTTTGACAATAACTTTACATCGGATGCATTTAAAGACTCTGTGTGTCCATTATTCATTTTTAAAGAAACACGACAATGTATAAAAGGCTCCATTGCCCTATACTTCACGTTATGGCTCCATAGCAGACGTTTTTGTAAAAATAGGCCAACGATTGTGTCATAACCATGTGACTTGCTGACGCATAGTCGACAAATCATCGTATTGTCAGGAGAAGCACGCAGACAGTTTGGAC
>NW_022605629.1:233248-233433 GCF_008692095.1 Etheostoma spectabile | reverse complement strand
TGTTTAGGTTTAATTACTAATGTTAGCTACATTCTCTCCTTACATATACCTATGCTCTCCGTCTCTGCTGATTAGGAATGATGGAGATTTCTCTTGCACAGCTACCAGAAGATTTACAACTTTCAGACAGGTTGCTCACGTCACATCTACGTCTCCAAGCTCAGTTGGAGGCTGCGCAGTAACGC
>NW_022605629.1:230009-233238 GCF_008692095.1 Etheostoma spectabile | reverse complement strand
CCGGGAAAAGAGCTTCTAACGGACTTTACTGGTCTCCGTCCAGAGCAATGGGATCTGTTGGTCAGTTTCTTTAACTGGAAAAAAACAGGCATTTCACGAATTGGGGAGTGGTCTGTAAAGCCGTGGGAAACCAATCCCAGCCCGCTTTTTTTTTCATTTCTTTTTTTCAGTATTTCGAGTACAGCCCTTTTTTAAAGATGGATAACTCCAGTGATATTCTATATTTTTCTTGTAGTCCTCGAATTAAAATGAAACAAATGCACTTTTAACTCCTTATTTGTGTCTTTACTGAGCTTTTCTTATTAGTGTTTGATGATGTTTATTTGTTTCTTGCTAAACGTCTAAACCGCCTGCTGCTTTTAAAGGGGATTAGAGGTAATGGCCATTCTTTAAGCTCTACTCCCACTTCACCCGCTGACACTGTCCTTCTATTTAAAATGATATTCATACTGCTTTAGCCTCTTCTATATTGTGCCACACTGCACCAGAATTGAACTTGTGCCTGTGGTCTCCAAAAATTGCAAAAAACATTTCCAACCACATGCTTTTCTGTCCTGTGTTGACACTTGTAATTGCACTTGCTACCAGTTTCAGGAAATCCGAGTATAAAGTACTGGATTTAGTCCCATTACTTTCTTTAAGTGAGCAAAGAGTATTTATTGTCCCTCACCAAAAGCTCTCACAAACAACCTGCCAGTAAGCTTTTGTTCTCTGAACAACAGTAGCTAAGTTTCCCTCCGCTTGTCGTTCAAATTATCTGAAGTTTGGTAAAAAAAATTCATGGGAATAAAGCTGGTGAAAGCGTGTTTCCATCCAATGGCTTTAAAGCAAATAAAAACCTGTGCGTAATGACTTTACACACTGTTCTGCGATCATATTGGTATATTGAATTGGTGTTCCCAAAAGGTGTTTCCATTATTTTCGCACTGAATCGCACAACATTCAACAAACTTTTGGGAAAAAGTTTTTCTAGACAAAATGTATTGTGCCGTCTACCAACAAATGATTCATATTGCACAAGTTGTAATAGAGCTTATTAGCCAGCTGATAGTGACATATCAAGCTATAATAAGAAAACAACACTATCAACACATTGCTATGATGATGCTGATGCACGTAAATGCCCAACGCCAACGGAGGCGGCCTGTGGTGTGGGAACACCAAACAGTTCTGGGAGATTGTGGTTCAGACATTTTACGGAAACCCTTTGGTTGAAGCATTTTTGGATGACCATGACAACATTTGACTTGTTGTGTAATTTTATTGGCCCATCCCTTTCTCCAGATGTTGCAAACTGCCTTCTGATAAATTACGGTATTTCTTAGATTTTTGCTATCTAAAATAGCCATTATATTTTGCTCGTAAATTAAATTCAAATAGTCTTTTGTCTCCTTGTCCGTCCACTTACACCTGTCTACGTTGACACCCACCATGTGGGCAAGCAGAGAGGAAATACTGCGCGGAAATGAACTAAAACTTTTGTGGTGGGGTGCAACCATGAAATGACCTAAAACTTAATCGGAATTCATTATTTATTCGGCAAATAACGTTTCCATTACGGTTTTATTGCATAAGCCGTATATTGATCGAGATAAAATCGGATGAGACCGAATGTATTTCCTTTCAGGTGATATTCATGAAATTCAATCAAATTTTACTGTTTCCATAAGGCATTTTTCATTCAAGATCACTTAATTTGGATAAAAACCTGGGGATGGAAACATAGCTTGTGTCATTCCAGGTAGGCAAGGACTGGTGCTCTGTGGCTTGGTAACAGAGGTGGTAAAAGATTAAATGTGGGCACGCACCTACAGAGCTCCATCTTAATCTTTGCCTATGGCATCCACATCACTAAAACTGTCTCTGAATGTACTTCATACAGATTATGTCTTCTTCTTAAGGACTGTGGGAAGGCATGCTCCCTGCACATTTCCTTTTCTTTTTTGAGGACACAAGGGTCAAAAAGGAGACTCAAAGCAGAGGGAAGGGTTGGCTCGGGTTCGTAGCCAGGTATTTGTGGTTGCAGAGACAACCATTATAGGAGCATCACAGGTAACATTTAGTCTGGGAGACACCCCTTTGTCTGTCTTTGTCAAATAATTGTTTTTGCTGTGTCAGTAGTCCTGCAACTGCAAAAACCACTATCGCTGCAAAGGCAATGAGCAGCTGCCGGCCATCTTTTTTTTGTGTGCAGATAGCTCTTATCCAACAAAGTATCAGAAAGAGTCTGTCATGCAGCATGTACTGACACTACATCAAGCGATGAGAGCAGCAAATGTTGCCTTGCTTGTGGGTTTGTGAAATGTAAACTCGGCTGACTGACAGATCTTTCCCTCATGTATATGTTGGGCAATGATAAAAGGACTGAATCTAAGTTAGAGACTTACACACACACACACACTCACACAGAAGATCAGTGAAAGGGATGAGATGTATGTGTGATTCTATTCTAACCAGTTGTGGCTTCCTGCCTGCAAGTAGACAGCTTCCTCTTTACTGCAGAATGTTGCTAGCAGCTTTTTTTTCTTTTTTGTATGAACTTGACTTCTAAAAACTGAACTTAGAGCTGTCTTGCCCGTCAGTTTGGTTTAACCAGTGTTTGCATTTATTTCATCATGAAATCCGCAATGATCAGATAACTGATTGGGGGAAAAAAAAAAAAGGACAAAGGAGAAATGTGCAGGAGAATATCTTCTTTACAGAAGCTTTCTCATTTGTAGTTGGGAGAGTTTTACTTCTGAGCATTCATTTATTTTAAGAGGGCGTCTGAGGCCTAAATGTGTATGCATACAGACATACATATGTTATTGCTTGCATATCATTACTTATTCCCGCAGATAAGGGTACCTACAGATATGCACTATCAAGGGCATTTGGGAGTAGATTAAAGGTGTCTGTCAGTATCTTCTTGGTCACAGATCTGACAAAGTCGAGCTTTCACCTTCTTTTATTCTTTAATTTAGTTACCTTTCCAGGGTGTCCGCGGGATTTTAAAAAGTATTAAAAGGTAGTACATCAAATTACAAAAAATGAAGACCAATAAAAGGTATTAATCGCCATTGTTCGAGGTATTCATTTTTTGAATTATTTTTTGTGAACTATGAGTTGTCCATTTTATTATGTCTATTTAAGCTGATCTTGTGAAGTTTGTGTGATATCATATCCTATCCCGCATCAGTTGATTATCTATCTTAGCCTGACAAGCTGGACCCACGTCAAGATGTCGGGG
>NW_022605629.1:229224-229999 GCF_008692095.1 Etheostoma spectabile | reverse complement strand
GGGGGGGGGAATTAAACAGTCGTCTTTCAAATTCCCTCTGCCGAAATAGGATAGCTACCATCTACCAACCAGAGCAACGAAGAAGGTAGCGGAGCTAGTTGATAGATTACACTTAATGAATCTACTTTTTAAAAATTCTGGATGAAACATTTTGCGTGCTGAACTGGATGACTAGAGGCTGCTGAACATCAAGCTCCTTAACAGCTCTGACAGCTAGGCAACTTAGACAAACATGGGCAATTGCAAAAAACCATCAGTAAAACTTGGATAGGGGTTCACTCTCTTTGGTCACACATGCAATGTACCAGCCATAAATCTGAAATACGCAGAGAATTTTCAGTCTTCTAGTCTCTGTGCTGCTGCTACCGTTAGGTCTACATCGCTGCAAACCAGTGCCACCGTCCAAGCCAACATTACAGCAACAACATCGACTACGGCTCCTAAAAACTTGGAAAACAGAGTTCTCCTTTATCATACAGTCATACAGCCTGACTTGTATCCCAATTCCTTTGACAGATTGTTTTTCTTCCCAAGGAAGTATGGCAACATCTGTACAATCAGAGGAATGTTACGCAAAGTTGGCCCAGTTTTTCACCCCAGTTATGTTTAATTTATTTTTTAAGTCTCCAAATTAAGCCTGCTCTAAGCTGCTTTGGTGGTAAATAGTTTTTAAAGGTCCCACGGCATGAAAATGTCACTATATGAGGTTTTGTAACATTAATATGAGTTCCTTCTGTGGCTAGAAATGGAGATAGGTGTAAACCGAGCCCTGGGT
>NW_022605629.1:229127-229214 GCF_008692095.1 Etheostoma spectabile | reverse complement strand
CTGCTCTGCCTTTGAGAAAATGAAAGCTCAGTTTGGCCGATCTGGAATCGTGCCCCTTGTGAGGTCATAAGGAGCAAGGTTACCTCC
>NW_022605629.1:228302-229117 GCF_008692095.1 Etheostoma spectabile | reverse complement strand
CTTTGCCTGCCCAGAGAATTTGCCCCCCACCATGAGAGAGAGACCTTTTAAAGTATTGTATGGTTCGATTTGTTCACTCTTTAAGATTCAAGTGTTGGTTTCAACAGGCTGGAAGTGTTGATTGCATCAAGTACTACTATAGGACTCTACTGCAGCAGAAAAGTAGTAGAAAAGTTGGTTAGATTGTTAGAAACATATTGCTGTATAAACTTGCAACTCAATGGCGTGTAGGTTTTAAAAAATATTGAGAAGGTATTAAAAAGTATTGAAATTACCTACAGGATTTCTGTATATACCCTGCATTTCCCTCTCCCTATTTTATGCACATGTTTATAAAGCAGCTCACTAACTGATATTTAATTCAACAGTAGAATAGGAGATTAACTAAATGCAACAATCAAAACCATCTTCAATAAATAGATCAAATAAAAGAATGAATTTAAAGTTAATGGCACGAAACAGTAAATAAATAAATTAATGGGTTGATTAAAGCAAGCATTTACATGACCTTGAAACGCCCAATAATAATCCCATCTGATTTGAGATTGTAAACACTGCCATTGCGTTGTCTCTCTGAATCTGTATTCTTACATAGTTGTTGTTGCAAGAGAGTAAAGTAGAGGACCGAGTTTATTTGCGGAAGGGACAACATTGAAGCACAATATGTTGCCTGTCGGTCAGCAGTGTGTCATCGCGTGCCTTTGCTGTGATGTCATTGCGGCTTGTGCACAGATCTGACTTCTGTTTCTCAGTGTGGTATGCAATGCTGCCTTTACACCACCAGACACACACACACACACACACACACACACACA
>NW_022605629.1:217836-228292 GCF_008692095.1 Etheostoma spectabile | reverse complement strand
CACACACACACACACACACACACACACACATACAACTAGCAGTTGATGCACCAATGTTTCATGTGTCTACTGTTTTATCAGTGCTTGGTTACGTATGTAAAGCTTAACACTGCATGCTCTGACATTCTTTTCCATCTGACTAATTTATTTAGGTTTTCATTAAGCCTATAAGGTCTCTGTTAAAATGTAAAAATTAATTGGGAGCAATGTTCTAGTCGAGTCACCAGCTGTCGAGTTTGAGTCCCTAATCACCAGTGTTCGAGTCCAGTTCACCAAAGAAGTCACAGTTGAGTCACTGATACCTGAGTTTGAGTCCAAATAGCAACTCGAGTCTGAGTCCAGGACTCAAGTCCTCCCTCACTGAGTGTGAGATATTTTCACTTTTTATAACTTTTTTTCTAATGTAAAGCAACCACGTATTTTTGTTGAACTATGTTTGTTTGAGTTCACATGTTTGCTCTAAATCTTTCATCTTTAACCGTAATCTCTAAAAAGATGATGTTTTCACAGGTTAGCAGTTTAGCATGTGTGTCCCAGTGCCTCACTGTGGCAGGGTTTTCTTGTACCTTTTTGTTTTTGACTTTTGGTTGTCATTTTGATTCAACTTGCACAATCCAAGTGAATCTGCGTGTGATTTCACAACAGAGTAGCTTTCAGGATTTCTAATGAGCCTGTCTCTAAAAGACATCGGAGCATGAAGTATGTAAAGGTCTTTAATCAGCTCTGTTTGCATGTTTGTGCAGCCCATTAGAGGCAAGACAAACAGCACAGTCTCAGCTACAGCTCATTTCACTCCTGCTCTATAAATTCAGTCTAATTTAGATTCACGGTCTGCAAAATGTTCAAAGAATTTACCAGGTTACTCACTTCCATAGAATACTACTTTGTTTCTTTTAAATGTTCCTTTCACTAAATTAGTGTTACTTATTTGGGTTAAATTGATTCATTTATTTGGCAAAAATTTAGTACAAAGCTCTCACAGCCAGACTTACTAGAATTCTTTCTTTTCACGTCACTTTCTACTTCTACTCCACTACATTTCAGAGAGAAATATTTACTCCACTACTTTCATCTGACAGCTTTAGTTACTTTAAAAATTCAGAGTTGGTAGTAGGGTTGGGCAATATATTGATATTATATCAACATTGATACATGAAGCTAGATTGTCTTAAATTTTGGATATCGTTATATATGTCGATATATGACATATATCGATATATGACAGTGTTTTTAAACGCTACATTACAGTAAAGGGATGTCATTTTCTGAACTTACCAGATTTACTAGCTGTTTTATTATTTGCCTTTACCAACTAAGTCATTGTAGCCACGTTATTAATGATTATTTATCAAAAATCTCATTGTGTTAAGATTTTGTGAAAGCACCAATAGTCAACCCTACAATAATATCGGCAATATCGACATTGATGCATTTGGTCAAACAAATTATGAAATTTGATTTTCTTCAATATTGGCCTGCTCTAGTTGGTAGGGACATGTAGTTTATAAAATACAATGTTTTATTATAAATTACACTACCCAACAATATAACGGCCTACAAGTCCAGCTGGATTGTTTAGATGAATAAAAACAGAAATGTTTGGATCGTTTCCGGTTTCTAAAATGTGTGGATTTTTCTGCATTGAGACTTTTACTTTTAATACTTTAAGTACATTTTCCAGGTGATACTTACAGTGCCTACTTTTATTCGAGTAACATTTTCAATGCAGAACTTTTACTTGTAAGAGTATTTTTACAGTATGGTAGTACCTTTACTCAAGTAACTGAATTGAGTACTTCTTCCTCCACTGCTCACAACCGAGGAGCGTCCTGCTGTACTTTCATTGATCTGGCAAAGCGGGTACATAAGTACCATGCAGGTGCCTCCAATCCTTTGAAATCTCTTTCTGCATGTGTCGGTGCCACACAGCTCAATACGAGTCCTCTACTTCAATCGCAGCCCTAGGAATAAGACGCAGGAGCACGGCGTCTACAGGAAGCTGGTGTGATGTGCCACATAATTACACAAGTCCAACAAATGAACCTCTCCAGGGTGAAGAAAGATTTGCTTTTGTTCAAAGATTTTCCGACATCTCTGTGAGTGCTAACAATTACTTCTTTGGTAATAGTTTTATCTATCTTATCGAACTATTTTCTTTGCCCACTTTTTGGCAGTGTGGTAGTTTGGTTTAAGTTTTACTATTATACCACTAAATAATACTGATGATAAGTAACGAATGTGGATGTTAAACATTGATGTTAAAGCCATAGCTCTTTGTCCTTCACACACAGGTGACTTTATAAAAATGTGACATAACAGGGTCTTTACAGTCCCCAATTGATTGACAATAAATTAATAAGCAGCTATTTTGATAATTTGTCATTTAAAGGTCCCATGGCATGAAAAGACATTAGTTCCCCCAGCCTGCCTATGGTCCCCCAGTGGCTAGACATGGTGATAGGTGTAAACCGAGCCCTGGGTATCCTGCTCTGCCTTTGAGAAAATGAAAGCTCAGATAGGCCGATCTGGAATTTTGCTCCTTATGAGGTCATAAGGGGCAAGGTTACCTCCCCTTTCTGTGCTTAGCCAAACCAGCGAATTTGATCCCCACCATGAGAAAGAGAGAGAACTCATGGCTTTCAAAATAGCAAAGTGGCAGTTGGTCAGCCCCCCCCCCCCCCCCACTAGGGAACCACTAAGATCATAAAAAGAGGATTCAGATAGAGTATTAGGGACCTCTAAGGTCTATATAAAAGAGACTTCAGATAGAGTATTAGGGACCTTAAGGTCTATATAAAAGAGACTTCAGATCAGTATTAGGGGACCTTAAGGTATATAAAAGAGACTTCAGATACAGTATTAGGGAACCAATAAGGTCTATATAAAAGAGACTTCAGATACAGTATTGGGGACTTAAGGTCTATATAAAGAGACCTCAGTACAGCATTAGGGACCACTAAGGTCTATATAAAAGAGACTTCAGACACAGTTTAGGGACACACTAAGGTCTATATAAAGGACTTCAGATACAGTATTAGGGACCACTAAGGTCTATATAAGAGACTTCAGATACAGTATAGGGGACCATAAGGTCTATATAAAAGACTTCAGATACAGTACTAGGGGACCACTAAGGTCTATATAAAAGAGACTTCAGATACAGTATTAGGGGACCACTAAGATACTCAGATACAGCATCCAAAAAGCACCATGTCATGGGACATTTAAGAAAATAAGACTGATATTAGATGGTTGGCTCTCCTCAAATTGGATTATCTTAACATTATTAGAATGTGATCATTTTTGTCACATTGAGCTGTAGGGCATTTTCCATTGTTTTCTGATATTTTATAGATTTAAAATTAATCAACAGATTGGGAAAGCAATGAAACATTAATTTCTATTAAATAATGATTATTAGTTTCCTCCCTAGCTACATTTTGTGATGGATATTTGGCATTTTGGTGCGTGCGGGAGAGTAAGAGGCAATCACCATTCTCTCACGGGCTGCGTCAGAGAATCTCCCTAGAATTTCCATGCACATGGGATGGATGAAAATTGAAAATGTAGAAAGGGAATGCTGGTCTGATTATTATTATTATTATTATTATTATTAATATTATTATTATTATTATTAGAGCCTTACTGATTGTCGTTTAACATAAAATGAATCATCAATTAGAGGCATGAGATAATCAATTATTAAATGCCAGTTGGTAACATCTGTTGGTGTCTGCTTCTCACATGTTTGGATTTGCTGCTTCTAATTTTACATATTTGATTATTAATTGAAAATTTGGAGGTTTTGGACTGTTTGTCGGACAAAACAAGTAATTTGAAATTGTCACGTTGTGCTTTGAGAAGTTGTAATTAATCGACAAAGAAATTGACTGATTAATTCATATGAAAATAATCCTTGTAGCCATATTTATTATTGTAAAAAAAATGAATTTATAGACGGACATAGGATCACCTCGACAACTTGGCGTAAAATGGGCTCCCTCAGTATTTTGTGCTCTATTAAACTGATGCATAGGAGATAAGTGAGTGATACGTTTATTGCACTACTCTTAATAAGGCAGAACATGGCGATTTAATCTCTCTGGGTGTATTTAACCTAGTGCTGGAGCAGCCTTTACATTAATGTGACAGCTAACAGCTCAGAGTTGTGCCGGGTTGGGCGCGTTATGCAAATGTCCCTGCCAGTGTTGTGACTTGTACGTTAAAGTTACTCGTGTATGAAGACATGAGACTGACATGTACTCTGACATCACATTAAAGGACATTTTATTTTCGAAGGATTAAATATATATATATATATATATATATATATATATATATATATTTATATTTATATTTAAATATTTATATATATATATATATATATATATATATATATATATATATATATATATATATATATATTTTAAAAGGAAATTTCAACAAAACACTCAACCCGTTGGAAAGGGATAGGTAGAAGCCCTAGGCTTATAAGGTCCTAATATCCCCCCCCCCCACAGTCTTAACCACATCGAAATCGCAGTCAAACAAAATCAATCAAATAGACCATTTTAAATAATACAAAAAATCCTACTCCAATTGTAATATTATATTTCAACATATTTACAGTTTGTTTGATCAATTCATTCAGACTATTCCACAAAAGCCCCCCACAAATCAAAAGTAGAGTTATAACCTATCTATCTGTCCTCTCTACATTAAATTTACATGGAAAAGGTGCACATCTGAAAAGGGACTTTAACCCTAATAATAATTGCAATAATAGTATTACATTTATCATAGCTGAGATAAATCTAGTTTGCTGGCAAAAAGCTTGTACTGAGCTAGATCACAGACTAAGGACCCTGGCTAGGCCTCAGGCTGCTGAGCTGTGAGCATGACTAGTTTATATACTAACAGTGGATTTTTGAGGCAAGGTCAAATAACCCATTGTACACAAAATACAACAAATTGCTGTATGTTATCCATTATGTTCATGGTCTGGCTGAGGGTGTGACCGGGAGGTCGTGGGTTCAATCCCCAGACTGGCAGGATAATATTGGGTGGGGAAAGTTAAAGAGCAGTGCTTGTCCCTCCCTCATTACCACCACTGAGGTGCAGGTCCTTGAGCAAGGCCCTTAACCCCCAACCGCTCAAGCTGCTCAATGGCAGCAGATCAGACTGTGGTTGTACTGGGCACATGTGAATGTGTAACTGTGTGAATGTGATCAGGGTGTTCCTGCAAAAGAAAGGCATCTTCTCAGTGAACATCCCAGAATAAATAAAGGTAAAGTAAGTAAATGTGTGTGTGTGTGTGTGTGTGTGTGTGTGTGTGTGTGTGTGTGTGTGTGTGTGTGCGTGTGCGTGTGCGTGCGCGCCCTGAAAAATGAAATGTTTAATGCAGAAGGTGCAGGTAAGCAGACTGCATGCCGGGGATGAGATCAATGTGTGGGAAGGGAAAATGTACGTTTATGTGACTGACATCGCATTCAGACACTCAGGAATGCAGCAGAGGATGTCAGAAACATTTCCCCACACATTTGTGTTAACACAGAAACTCAGATGGGTGATTTGTGTTTTGATACTTGAGGGAGAATTCAAAAGAACACTGGGAAATTTAATTTGACTAACTTTCTTCTGTTGACTGATGCCATAAATCAGAAAGATCCACAGCCAAAAGTATTTCCTGTTTTTCATTGTTTGAATTCACGTGAAACCAAAAGACACAGTCAACCCACCTGGTAGCATTTCCCCTCTGTTTCAGTCAGCGGTGGAAGATCCTTTACTTAAGTAAAAGTGCTAATCCCAGACTGTAAAAGTCATACATTGAAAATGTTACTTAAGTAAAAGTATGTAAAGTAAGAATCATCAGAAAATATGTATTAAAGTAAAAGTACTCAATGCAGAAATATTCCCACATTTTAGAAGCTGAAAACGTTCAAAAACTGTTCTGTATTTATTTAGCTAATTATTTCAGCTAGACATGTATTGTTGGCAGTTTAATTTAACATATTTTGGAAACTACATGTTTTTTTGTGCACATATCTTAATATGTAAAGTAACCAGCAACTAAAGCTGTCAGAGGAATGAAGTGGAGTAAAAAGTACAATAGTTCTCTCTGAAATGTAGCAGAGTAGAAGTGGCATGAAAAGAAAAGACTCAAGTAAAGTACAAGTACCTCAGCATTTGTACTTTAGTACAGTACTTAAGTAAATGTGCTTAGTTACATTCCACCACTGGTTTCAGTAAGAAGTAGTTGTACTGTACACCCGAGATGTTAGAGAATCTTTTTTATTTTAGAGAAATAATGTCAGCGTAGATGTTTTTCTCTTATAGTGGACAAGCCTCAAGTGAAGAATTACCAGCCATAATCCAGAATGTGTGAGGCTCACAAAGGGAAAAGTATTTTGCTTTTAGTAGCCAGTTAGACTGATGGTCTTGAAGGCCGCTACATTGGGCTAATAAATGAATTTATCCCATTTCAACTCTTTTCAGTTTTGAAAAAGGCAGCGACACTCTCTTTCGAAGGATACTGTGACAAACTCCATCTTACAAACAACAACCAAACAGTTTATGGAACAATTGCAATTAGACAAAAATTCCTTTACTCTTTTAATAAAGAAGAAGAAGGCATTGCTTTATCTTACCCGGTGTCTTTCCATTTCCCTCCTAAGTGATTTAATACTAATAATAAGATTTGGTTTTCCTTCACGTCTTTTGATGGCATTGTCTGCCATTTTTGGAAATGTGTTTGTTTGCTCCATGCCGAGAGTTCGATGAGAAGATCAATAGAAGAATTTATTTTGGAAAAAAAGGATCAAAACTATTCTAAAAATGGATAAACCAACACTCGTTTGATTGATGTATTCTTTTTGACTGCACAATAAAAACAAAACATGATATTTAATTTTTTTTTTATGAAAACAACCACACACCAATTTAATCAATTAATTGTTTGTTTTTGCACATGGACTCTAACCTCTGACATATCTAACCGTTAATAGGAAGCTGGAGGCAGGAGATTGCTATCGAAGCTTAGTTTAAAGACTGGGAACAGTTAGCCTGGCTCTGTCCAAGTGTTAAAGGAAATCCACCTAATCTAAATCCATTAATTCATTTTGATATCTTGTTTGTTAAATATGTATAAAAAGCTAACTTATAGTATGTTACTGCATGTCCAAGGCCACTTCTTGGCTGACTTCCTGAAACTTTGTTGGCACTGCTTTCTGCGAAGAAAATGTGAAGGCACCAAATTGTCATAACAGTTTGACATTTTTACGAATTAAACAAACAAGCTAAAAAGTGTTAATGAATGAGTTTTAGAGGTTCTGGACAGAGCCAAGCTATAGCGGTTTCCCCACTTTCCCAATCTTTGTGCTTGGCTAGGCTAACCGGCTCCTGGCTGTATCTTCATGTTTACTATCCTTAACCATCCCAGCAAGAGTCAAAGTGCCAGAGAGGGAGCCTTTACAGAAAAATGCAAATATCAAGCAGCTATGCTACATCATTACCTGTGTAGATTAAACAAGGTAGTTGTTGTGGATATAAAATATATCCCCAGTTATTTTACTCTCTTTTTTTCTCTCTCTGCGTCCAACCCAAGTGAATTAAAATCGTACTCTGTATTTGTATGCTCGTCACATCAAAGAATCCTTTTAGGAAGAGAAATATATTGACATCCCTCTTCTATATCAAAGTTTGCAGAGCACTGTGTGTGTGTGTGTGTGTGTGTGTGTGTGTGTGTGTGTGTGTGTGTGTGTGTGTGGTGTGTGGGTTGTGGTGTGTGTGTGTGTGTGTGTGTGTGTGTGTGTGTGTGTGTGTGTGTGTGTGATATATTGGGTCGTTTTGCCCCCCAGCCTGTGTCCCTTTGTGTGTGATGGCTGTGATTTTAGCATTTTAGCATTCTTCGGTTATAGAATGAATATGTGAACATATGCTTAAGAGAAGACTGACTGAAGTCTGGTAGCACAGCAGCTCTCCCCCCCTGCCACAATCTCCAGCACAAGCCCACAATGTCTCAATAACCTTCAAAGTATCCCCTCTCAGTATCTGCGTCGTCTGTCTGTGCCATCCGCATGCTGCACGCATCCACAGCTCCGCGTGACAAAACACTCTGAAATGTTGTACTCTAAATTCCCTCTCCGTGCATTTGTAGTGGAGCTCTTCGCCAGATTAAGTTTAATTCCAAAAGGAGATATCCACCATTTAAAAATAAAATAAAAATGCTGCACCCTGCCATTGCAAAACGATTGCTTTGCCAGGAAGCAGAACTCACTATGGATTATCCCTGAATACTGTATGAGCAAAGTCAAGACCTTTTGTTGATGAAAAACGTTTGTGTTGCATACAATCATTGCCTGTTAACATTTTTTCTATGTAATTAAATGAAATGTTTGGAAGGAAGCATTTTCCCTGATAGCGTTTTTCATACCTTGAAGGGAATTCTTCTTTTCGCCTTCTGGTTGAACTGCAGGCTTGCCGTGTCTGTGCACACAGTGTGTACAGTGTGAGTGTCTTTGACAGCTATGGCCTCATTAGAATGCAACGTTTTACTTACCAAGCCTGTATTACACAATCTAAATATTTGTTCACATTCAGCAGTTTTTCTATGTCCACAAATCTCTGTAGAGAGGATAGCACTGAGAAAAGTCAGCTATTGGTTGTTTGCACTTAAGGTGTTTCATAATTGAAATGTCCAAATCAATCAGAGCAACAGGTTGAACAATGTACACACAGTGTCTTTCAGTTAGCGGAAAAACAATATAACACAGTGTGAGATTTAACATCATTTAATAATAATAAGATTAATCAGCAAAAATGTTGCTAGTCTTTTACATTTCTTGACGATTGCTTACACACGTGTTGCGGAAAGTGGCTCATTGCGTCTCTTAAACTCTTAACACAAGCCAAATAAGTTACATCCCTTGGTGATACGTTTCTCACTTCTGTGTCAAGATGAAACTCTGAAATCAAAACATAACAATCCTTTTTTTAAATGGCATTGATACACACATGCACTACTTGAATTACCCTTTTCAAAGCTGCAACACACTGATGTACTTTATACAAAACACTGCTCTCTTTGGCCCTTTTGTATACCTATTTTCTCATATAGGCTTCTGTGAAAGATCGTTCCAGTACAGAACATCTACTTACAATTCAATGAATGCAATAATAGAAAGGCTTCAGAAAAAAATAGTTTTTTCCCATTTCAGCATTTTACAAAAAACATACAAAGAAAAGTAGAATTACAGTACAGTAATCAACACAATACATTATGTTACTGGAAACAAACAATAAAAAATTGCACTAAAATTACGTTGCCATGGTAAAGAAAAAGGGTTTTGTAAATGATGGGGAGGATGGTTTATGGATTCCGCCTTCTGTTAGGGTCTGGCCAAATTACCTCATTGCCCTGGCCAGGCAACGGGGGAATATATGGCCTTGTGTGCAGTATCCAGCCCTGAACTGACCCCACCTTAATGTCTCTGCATGCCTCTTCCATTGCTTGCAGAAGAGGCATGCAGGCATGTGGTTGGCCGTTGTACATTTTGCAACGCCAAGCTGAAAGAAGAAATGGGGAGGAAGGGGCCAAGTATGTTTGTGAAGTTACAGTATTTTGTGAATCAGTCCCAGACCAGAGCAGCCCAATGGAAACATTATCTCAACCCGGGCTACTGTGTGTTTTTTTCCCTGTACAACTACATTATGTAGTGCATCCAGAATGTGTGAAGTGATTATGTGTGCAGTATTGTAGGGACCTAGAGTTGCACGGTGATGGAGAACTCCATGCACACTAATGGTGGCACACAAGGTGATCTTAAGTTTGGGTTTGGTGCCCATGTTAAAAAGTGTTTTGCATTTTTAAGAGAAGTGTTTTCCCAATGATTGCAAGAGTTTTCATTCTTGAACACAGTTTCTATTGTAAACTTTCTAGTCTAAATGTGTTGCTGAATTGCAAACTAAGACCCCCTCCCATTCAGACATGTTTCCAGCCGACCTTGCCCTAGGCAAACCAATCACGTTTGTCTAATGTGGGACGGGTTTAAGACCATGACTGACAAGAGTCCTGTTGGTCCGTCAAGCCAATGTTAGGAGGCTTTGTAGAATGGTGGACATAAAAGCAGAGACGGTAGAGAGTGGAGTTGTTTGATGATTTAATACTAACAGTAAAATATACAAAACAAAAGGAGTCCTGGAAAAGCAGGCAAAAAATGAAATCCCTAATATAATTCAAGTCAAAAATAGAAAGTACAGCAACAGGAACAGTGAGACAACCGGGAAGACACCAAACACACAATCCAAAACAGAAAAGCAATACAATGATCTGACACAAGACAAGGGGAACACAAAGACTTAATACACACGGTATTGATGAACACAAGGGCAGGTGAAAGACATCAGAAAATAATAAAGGCGGGAAAACAAAAAGGCAAGGCAGCTTTATTTGTATAGC
>NW_022605629.1:217128-217826 GCF_008692095.1 Etheostoma spectabile | reverse complement strand
AACAGGGCAATTCAAAGTTCTTTACATAAAATCAGTTAAACAGATAAAACACAAGTACAGTTAAAAATCATAAGCATTAAAAACCGATAAAACACATGAATAGACAGTTTAAAACAAAATAGAAACATTAGGACACATAAAACACAAGAATAAAAGTTACAGTGCATCATAAGAAATTTAAAGAAATGAGCAGTCATTTAAAGAAAGGCAGCATCAAAAAGAACACATCTACTGTTCCCCGCTTGGGGAAATTATGTCACTCAGTTCTGTCCCTGACAGAAGGAAAATATCAATGATATTTTTACTTTTAGCCCCTGGCAGCAGATTTTTTGTGCAGATTTATCTGGCCCCTGGCAGCAGATTTTTCGTGCAAATTTATCTGGCCCCTGGCAGCAGATTTTTCGTTCACTTTTCCAACAGTGTACCCCAGGTACACTCAAAACTTTCAGCTTTTATCTGGCCCCTGGCAGCAGATTTTACGTGCACTTGTGATCCAGACAGTAGTGCAGAAATGAGTCAAAACACATCTACTGTTCCCCGCTTGGGGAAATTATGTCACTCAGTTCTGTCCCTGACAGAAGGAAAATAACGATATTTTTACTTTGAGCTTTTATCTGGCCCCTGGCAGTAGATTTTTCGTGCAGATTTATCTGGCCCCTGGCAGTAGATTTTTCGTGCAGATTTATCTGGCCCCTGGC
>NW_022605629.1:212239-217118 GCF_008692095.1 Etheostoma spectabile | reverse complement strand
TTTTTTGTGCACTTTTCCAACAGTGTACCCCAGGTAGAAAAAAGACAGGAAGTAAAACAAAACAAGACAAGGGAAGACAGAAGAATAGACACAATAGACCACAATAAAACAGGAAAACGGAACAAAATATAAAACCATAACAGCCAAGCTCAGATCAAACTGTCAAACTAGGAAGCGCTGATCAAAAAGAAAATTAAGATTCTGTTACTGTAATGTTTATTGGCCTAAAATGTCTTCAGAAACACATTTTATTGTACTGTTTCGCTGTAATTTGAGAAAGTTTGTGACAATTTTTAAACACAATTGAAAACAGACCAAGCACCGCCACAGTTTGCATGTGTCGCTCAGCGCTACGTCACACGTTTGGTTGCTCTGATTGGTTGAAAGTATATCCAGTTGCATCCAGAAGCCTTTTGGATGCAAAAGTTAAAAAATGAAGTGAGAGGTTTCAGACTAATACACATTTGGGAATGAGTCTGGCCATGCCTAGTCTCACACTAGATGACCTTTCTTCCACAGTGCTGTGGAGGGTCTGGCAATTCCACACAGCATTCTGGGATGGGAGAAAAAAAACAAGCTCTCGTTTTATTGGCATTTCTATTCTCTATTGTTCATTTTGGCACTAAGCGCCGGACGGAGCCATGGTGCCTCTGCTAAATAGCCTCGGGAAGGAACTTGTTTTGGTGGAACATGTGTACATCCAAAGGTTGTTTTAGTTGTGAAACAGAAAACGTAGCAGTTAACCATAGTCCCCATAAATCCACCAGAGTTTAGAACGCCAACACAAAAAAGTGGAAGGTATTGGACATCGTGCCTAAATGAGGGACATCTGGCGGAATTTCCGGGGGGAACAGAGCAATCCAGGAAATGGAACAATGTGTAAATAAGACCCAGAACCACACGATCGTTAGTAGACATTGTCATGTCTCCTAATGGCCATTAGGGTGCAGATACTTAGATCACACAAGAATATTTTCATGGGTTACTTACTGAATTCAGGAGATACTTCACATTTAAATGTATTTCCCTCTTGAACATCAGCACTAAATGACGAAAAAGTCTGGCAATGGCTGGTATTTGTGTTTTGTAACCATCTCTCATTCCAACAATTACTGTTTAAACAAATATCTCTTTTTAAAATTAAAATTTGCTTCCCACAGGGCCTGTTACTGTTGCCAGCTTCCCCTCAGTAATTACTCTCTCTCTCTGTTTTGCTCATTCCTGCAGAGGTACCTCCCTCTGGGATGTCCAAGAATGGATACTTCTTTCAAGAAATGGGTGAGTCTGAGCCAACACCACAATATAGGAATGCAATGTCTAAAATGTCTTAATCAAGCCAGTTTATGTAAAACAAAGGAATAAGGAAAGAAGGAATCCTTGAGTTGGAGCCACTGTGAATAAAAAGGTGTAATCCTCTCTTGATGGGTAGTGGGTATTTCATTCTGATATTGGAAAAAATAGTCTGCAACAGTGAAATAGCTTGAAGAGTTGTTTGGTGTGAAGTTTGCATTAAAGATTCGAGCTCCAGCTCTCACACACCACTGCATTTTGGATATAAAGAATGAACTTTGCTCCAGCTGTTGTGATAACAGCAGTTTCATTACCCTTAAGCCAAGGAGAGGCACCCAATTAGTGTGTGCAGCACAAGCAGTCAGGACAGAATATGCGTGCATTCGATCTCCCTGTCTCCCTTAGCCAATTATTCCCCTTCTGCAACACACACACATTCACTCACAGAAGCCCCTCTGCTGCAGCTGAGCATTGCTGTCTATATTAGGCAACGTTTTATCAGGATAACAAATGCTGTTACATTATAGTAGGCAAGTAGCATTATCCACCATTGTCATCTTAGAAGTTCATTAGTGAGGTAGCATGAAAAATAATATTTGCTGCATGTCTTGCACTATAGAAGTGAGTCTGTTGTGAGTGAGTCTTCTGTGCCATTTTAGTGTGTTAATAGTTTATATGTTTCTGAGTCATATCAATTATTTTAATGTGCTCATTTAGTGCGCTTGGCAAGCAATTGGGAGTGACAATGTGATTACGGCTGCACATTTATGGGTTAAATCATGTTCTTTGTGGCTTAGAATACAGAAGCCAAAAAGCAATGTGTGAAGAATGGGAATTAAAAAAAAAAAATATATAGTAATTGCTGTGGATATAATTTAGTGATATGTGTTTGTATGTGTGATCTGAAGTGATGCATTGGGGGGATTGTGCTTCAGTTTTCTTCTGACTTCAACATTTCCTCAATATGCATTTTGAAGCCACTCTACAGGTTGTTTTTAGAGGTGAATCTTTTATATTTCAGTTTTTATTTCAGGGAGTCCCCAAGGACATTGTTTAGCAGCGGTGGTAAGCCACTCAGATCCTGACGGAACATATCTTGTGATCTTTCTAGATAATAACTAATGACCTAAACAACAGCCAGACTCATTTATAGGGCTTGGTATCGTTTTCTTTTTTGCTACCAATACGGTGACCTTGATACCGCTTCCTAAACCATTCTTTTTTTTCTATACCAATTTTATAAAAACAAAAATAAATTACATTACACATAAAGACACAATTCATTTTTATTTATGTTTCAGCTGCTACTACGTGAGCCTGTCTCTGTGTGTAATGTTGGGTTTTTCCTGTGTCTCTACGACGTGTAACGTGAGACAGCCAATCACAAACCTTATTAGATTTTCTCCTTATGTGTATAGAAATTAGGTATTGAACGAAGAGGCATTTTTCCATACTCAATACTTTTAAGGCCCCAACCGAATTGCCTCTAAAGTATTGAATTCGGTAACCAGCCCTACTCGTTTATTTATGGAATTTACCTTATGAAATGATACGTCAGCTCTTTTCTTTTAAGCTTGATGTGTATTCATTTTTTGTTGGTGGAGGAGGCCTTCAGTTCAGACTGGGTGGCCCATCTCCACTTTAAAGCACTTTGTGAAACCTGTAATTTAGCTGTCCACACTGTGACACCCCAACATAACTTACATCTAATGGCTCGAGAGGATTTGATGACATAAAAGCTCACTATTGTTTATGTCATAGATATTAAGCTTTTTAGCTGATGTGACCGATTCCATGTTTGGGGCTTTTCACACTGCATTCTGTTAGCCCCAGTGTCATTCTAAGCCCGGGACTATACCATTCCCACTGCACTTCTACTAGCCCTGGGTTAACGGTCACCAACATTAACATTCTAGAACGAGAGGAACGTACATTCCTTTCGCCGAGCTTCACACATTCAACCTTGAAGGAGAATTCCGGTCGATTCCAACACGAAGCTCTGGTGTTTTGTAAATTTGGATTGCTGTCAGTAGAGAGAAAAATTAAACCAACCTTTAAGCCCCAGGTCTAGTTGTTTTGTTTTTTACTTTTATTTTTTCATAGGTTTTCTATACATCTGTATATTCTGTACATTGGGCTGCCATGAACATAAATACACAAATATACAGCACAATAAACATACACAGACATCTTTTATCTAAAGGTCTAGTTGTTTGTAAGGCGCTAGGCTAAAGTTGAAATGTGCCAGTGTGAACACTTTCTTAGGCTTTATTTACATTGCTACGTTTTGGTTTTGGAGTTTTGAGCCAAAAGCGATCTCCATGCGTTCCAAGTGTTTTCAGCTTCAGTAGAAGAATTAATCTCATTTTACACACATGCCCAAACCGCATATCTCATTGACATTCTCGTGTACTGGGAATGCTCATGTCGGGGGGAACAGGAGGCAGCATGTATACGCCCGTTGCTGGTAGTTGTCACGGTAACGTTAGTAGCTTAGTCTCAGAGAACGAGACATCATGACCCAATCAGGCGGTGAAACGTTGGCCCCAGTGTCGGCGTTGCTGAAGGTCTCCGTTTGCGGTCTCTGGTTTAGGGGCTCGGAAACGCCACAGCAGTGTAGGTGAGAGGTGTAAACGTAGCAGAAGATATTCGTTTTTTCGACTTGGACTTCTCTTTATTGATCTTTTTGGGATGACTCCCGCGAGGAAATTGAAAAAAGCAAAACGTAGCAATGTAGATGTAGCCTTAGGCTATTGAAACATTTGAATCTAGTTGTTGAAACTAATGTGGATTAATGAACAGAAAACCAATTTTCAACAATGATTGAGGATTGTGTCCAGCTTCTCAAATGTGAAGATTTGCTGCTTTTCTTTGTTTTACATAATTGTTAATCTTTAACTATGCTAGGTACTATTTGCATTACTGATTAATCGGCAGTTTATTTTCTCAACTAAACAAATTATTGTTAAGTCTATAAGATGTCAGAAAAAGTAAAAGATTCCCATTCTAATGTCCTTAAGTCTAAATTGTTTGTTTCCAAATGGCTTGTTTGGCCAAATACCTAAAACTATTTAGAAATATAAATAAGAAAATGAGCCAATCTTTATAATTGAGATGCTGAAACTATTAAATGTTTTTTTTGCATTTTTGCTAGAGGGAAAAAAAGAAATGACATTGAGACAATTGATAATCAAAATAGTTATGTGTGACTTTTTGTGTCATTTCAGCTCTGTTCGGACATAACAAATAATTAGACATCTCCTTGGGCATTTTGTCGACATTTTTTAACGTTACAATGACAGCAGTTGTGTATCTTCTTCGAGGGATTCTCAGAGCACGAAGCACACAAGTTTGAAACATCTTAAAGGATGCATGCATACTTTAGTGTGTCTGTTTGTGACTCTGTAGTGTTTCTGTATTTCACAGCTACACACACACATGCCAAAGGCAGCTGACAAACACTGCACACCGTTTGAAGGAAACGCATCAATCATTTAGTGTTTCCAAATCAACAGTCACTCGACTGTCATCCTTGTTCCTGCTTATATTGACTGGTCACAGTTACTGATCCGGGGGGGGGGGGGGGGGG
>NW_022605629.1:210485-212229 GCF_008692095.1 Etheostoma spectabile | reverse complement strand
GTCAGAATTCCCATTTCTAATTCCAATCCCTTTTGAAAGGAATCCAGATTGAGATTTTGTACACAATCGGCATTAATTCTGAGTGGTGCATTGTATATTTGTAGTTTAATATACAGATCAAATAGACAGGTAAGAAAAAAGCAGATAGGGTAGAATATTCAAAGTAGTAAACATTTAAAAACGTTTTCTGAAACTGAAAGCCTTCTGGAGTGAAAGCAGCCGATTGCAGCCGTTGTTCCCTGCCAAGGTGATTAGTCCGAGCGCAGCCGGTGAGTCGGAGGCTCAGAACTATGCAGGCAAAGGAGACGACACAGCCAGGTTCAAATAATGTCAAGTGCTGAGGGATGATCCTGATGCAAGACAAACTGAATGAACTGAAATTAGGGCCTCGGCACAGATAAGGTCAGCAGATAAAGAGCACCGGTATTGTTCTCATCAAGCCCCGATCACCACATGATATTTGGGAGCCCACTAGTTACTGTAGGATTGGATTCAAGGGGCTGCTGTGTCAGGGACAAAAACACAGGGATGAGTCATACCGACAGGCTCCAGGCTGAGTCCTGTGATGCATTCTAGCATACAAAACCCTGTCCATTACATAGCAAGTAAACATGTCTACCTGCTACTTGTCTTCATATCAAAAATACCATCGACCAACATCATTTCTTTGACAGTTTATGCCTCTTTTTTCAATTCAATTTTATTTATAGTATCAAATTATAACAATGTTAATCTCAAGACACTTTACAGATAGAATAGGTCTAGACCACACTATAAATTACAAAGACCCAACAATTCCAGTAATTCCCCCAAGAGCAAGCATTAAGTGCAACAGTGGCGAGGAAAAACTTCCTTTGAGGGAATTATCCCCACAAGAATCGATTACATTTCCTTTTAATGGGTTTTTAGACAAAGAGGTCCTCTGCTTACACATTTATGCATTAAAATGATTAAAAAATCTGTGAGAATACGTACTGTGCTTACAGTGACGTCAAGAAGACACTTTATATTTTATTTATTTTGACAGCCACGGTGCTGATTGATCAACAGTGAAAAACTGTTAATCAGCCTAAAAGCCTTGTGTACCTTGTAAAATGTAAAAAAAAACAACTTAAAAATACATGTTATGGAAGTCATATACACAACATAGTAAATGTGCACAAAATTGAACACATACAATATCATAGGAACCCTCTCATGAGAATGACTTGCACAGGGTATCTACAAAGCAGACATGCAACAAAAGCAGTAACATGGGACTGACACATCATGTTTTCTGCCACCTTCAAAACATGAAGAGCAACGTATTAGGTGTTTGATCAACTTTCAAATCTTTTAGACATTGTCTTTCCAGAAATGAATAAACCCAGCTCTCTTCCCAACACATTTGGTCACATTTTGTTCTCTCTAAACAGATTTGTCTTAATTTCTGGCACTGATTCAAGATCCAATTCGGACTTGTTGTCAAATATAAATATATAGAGCTGAAACGATTGAAATGTGAAGATATCCTGGATTTCTTACCCCTGATTTCCACCAACTGCAGAACGGCGGCGGATCGGCTCCGCTGCGTGTCGGCTCCGTGCTCCGCCGTCCGTCTATACCCACCAGGTCGGGATTTGTTGGGGAACGGCTGCGGCCACGACTGACAGCTGAAGTCGCAAGGACCCATCCGATCTCGCAAATTCACGTATGATCACGCAACTTAACAGGATGTAGTTTCTATAAACAGAACCACAAAACC
>NW_022605629.1:210292-210475 GCF_008692095.1 Etheostoma spectabile | reverse complement strand
ACCTGTTGACTTCAGGCCTGTCTCCGCCCATTATGACGTTTTCAAAGTGTAGCGCAGGGAAATATAATCCGCCGTGAGTATTTTAGTTTGAAAATTAACTGGATGTTTCATTTTGTTTCTGCCGTGTGCTGAATTGCTGCGGAGCTATTCGCCATCTGGCAAAAACAGAAGCTCTGCGTATCT
>NW_022605629.1:206082-210282 GCF_008692095.1 Etheostoma spectabile | reverse complement strand
GCTGGGGATCGCCGGAGCTGGGACGGAGTCTGAACGCAGCCCTTCCGCAGTCAGTGGAAACACACACACTGACTTTAATGGAAACCCAATGACTCCGCCGCCGTTCAGGAGTGGACCCGCAGCTGTTCCACAGTTGGTGGAAATCAGGGGTTAGTCTCCTATAATAATAACACAGGACATTTTAAGATGATGTCACCATAGGCTCTGTAACTTGTGATGGACATTTTTGCTATTTGATCATATTTAATAGACCAAAGGATTAGTTGTTTAATTGCAAAGTAGATGAATCGCTAATAAAAATGATCGTCATTTGAAATGAAAAGCACTGAATATTTAACAAACCTAAGAGCCGGTTTCTTGCCGTAACCTGCAGTTCAAACCTTTTTTTAACTCTCAACCTTGCTGCAGGGAACTCTGAGCGCATATTTGACAAGTAAGCCTCCCTGTGACATGTTTCTGGTGACACCAAAACAATATTTTCATCTAATCCAGAGGATTTTTGTTTTAAGCACCAGATTTCTATTACAGTGTCAGTGTGGTGCACTGGATATCCGCTAAGCTGTCACAGAGAAGCATAATTACCTCTAACAATACTTTGTCACTGTCTGCTCTTTAGGGGGTCCGGTAACAGGAGTTTTTACTTCTCGTGTTGTTGTAAGTTTTTGAATACTTATTATAGGTGAGTTGTATTTAAATGAGAGTAGTTTTGCTTGTATACCAATAAAATTTCAATATGATTCAGCCTGGTAATTTTATCATTTTAACACATTCTGATGGGATTAGGATCACTGGAGGACCAGGTGAACAGTAAAAACTGCAAACGGGATCTCTGCTAGTAACTAGTCCAACTAATCTCAGGACAATCTTATTCTGCTGTGTAGAGGAAAACTAGGGGTCGACCAATACAGTTTTTTCAAGGCCTGTGCCAATTTATTATGATTAGTTAATGAAAACAATAACAGATTTTTGGAACAGATATGCGTTTAAAATGATGATATTTAGGTCAAAATTAAGATTTTGGAATGTTACAAACACAACATTTTAGTAATCATTTCATAAAAATGTTCGTCTCCCTCCTTCCCGTATTTCCTCTTATTGTTTTGGAGTGAAACATTTGATCATAAGGAAGGATTGTGGAAAAGGTGTACTGTGCCGCCTTCTTTATTTATAGTGTACTTTTCTGTATGTTGTCATCTAGACCAATGTTTGGCACGTTTGCTTATCTGTTTGTTTCGATAAATTAAAAAAATCTGATTGCAAAAAAAAGTTAGAAACTTTACACAAAATCCACAGTAAAAGATTGAAGTCAGACTCACTGGTGAGTTAAACTGGAGCAGAGGGACAGACACAGAGCTGTAGCCAAGCCAAAGTAGAACACTTTTTAATATTTTACCTATATCAGTTATCAGGCAAATAAAATGCCCATACAGATAATCTGTAAACTGCCAAAAGCAGGCCGATTATCCCTATGAATCTAATGAATTGTAGACACCAACAAAACACTGAGAAATCTACATACTTGTGTTACACTTCTGTTAGTCTATATCCTTAACGATTTCTGAGGACTATGGTTACCTGGTCCTCAGATCTCTGCAGGGTAAATCCAGACAGTAGCTGACTATTGTACAATTGAGGACTATGGTTCCTGGTCTCAGATCTCGCAGGGCAAATCCAGACACGCTAGCTAGACTATCTGTCCATCTGAGGACTATGGTTACCTGGGCCTCAGATCTCTGCGGGTAAATCCAGACAGCTAGCTAGACTATCTGTCCCATCTGAGGACTATGGTTACCTGTGTCCTCAGATTCTGCAGGGTAAATCCGACAGCTAGCTAGACTATCTGTCCAATCTGAGGACTATGGTTACCTGGTCCTCAGATCTCTGAGGTAAATCCAGACAGCAGCTAGACTATCTGTCCAATCTGAGGACTATGGTTACTGGTCTCAGATCTGCAGGGTAAATCCAGACAGCTAGCTAGACTCTGTCCAATCTGAGGACTATGGTTACCTGGTCCTCAGATCTCTGCAGGGTAAACCAGACAGCTAGCTAGACTATCTGTCCAATCTGAGGACTATGGTTACCTGGTCCTCAGATCTCTGCAGGGTAAATCCAGAAGCTAGCTAGACTATCTGTCCAATCTGAGGACTATGGTTACTGGTCCTCAGATCTCTGCAGGGTAAATCCAGCAGCTAGCTAGATACTGTCCAATGAGGACTATGGGTACTGGTCCTAGATCTCTGCGGGTAAATCCAGACAGCTAGCTAGACATCTGTCCAATCTGAGGACTATGGGAATGGTCCTCAGATCTCTGCAGGGTAAATCCAGACAGCTAGCTAGACTATCGTCCAATCTGAGGACTATGGTTACCTGGTCCTCAGATCTCTGCAGGGTAAATCAGACAGCTAGCTAGACTATCTGTCCAATCTGAGGACTAGGTTACCTGGTCCTCAGATCTCTGCAGGGTAAATCCAGACAGCTAGCTAGACTATGTCCAATCTGAGGACTATGGTTACTGGTCCTCAGATCTCTGCAGGGTAAATCCAGACAGCTAGCTAGACTATCTGTCCAATCTGGGACTATGGTTACTGGTCCTGATCTCTGCAGGGTAAATCCAGACAGCTAGCTAGACTATCTGTCCAATCTGAGGACTATGGTTACTGGTCCTCAGATCTCTGCAGGGTAAATCCAGACAGAGGCTAGACTATCTGCCAATCTGAGGACTATGGTACCTGGTCCTCAGATCTCGCAGGGTAAATCCAGACAGCTAGCTAGCTATCTGTCCAATCTGAGGACTATGGTTACTGGTCCTCAGATCTCTGCGAGGGTAAATCCAGACAGCTAGCTAGATATCTGTCCATCTGAGGACTATGGTTACCTGGTCCTCAGATCTCTGCAGGGTAAACCAGACAGCTAGCTAGACATCTGCCAATCTGGGACTATGGTTAACTGGTCCTCAGATCTCTGCAGGGTAAATCCAGACAGCTAGCTAGACTATCTGTCAATCTGAGTTTTCTGTTGCCACGACTTAAAAACTACTTTTGAACGTATACATGTTCCACCAAAACAAGTTCCTTCCTGAGACTCTTTGTCTCGTCTTGTTATTGGTTTAACCCCAAATTTGACCCCTTTCCAAAAAGTTTCTATATCAGAAATTTGGGGTTCTTTTCCAAAAATGTAACGCGGATGGTTCCCAACTATGCTCCTCTCAGGTTAAATAAATAATCAGTTCACTACTTTCATTGAATTTGTGTTTTTTTTGTAAATTAATAGCTTTTGGAGAAATAACAATTGGTAAAATAACTTTAAAAAAAAGTGTAAAAAAGAGAAAAATGTCAATAAAAGTGACAAAAATGTAAACAAATGTCAAATAAATCATTTTTTTCACAAAAATGTGAAAAGATGTTGAAAAAAGTAACAAAAATATCAAAGTGATAAATGGATTAAAAAAAGCTTTGAAATTCACGAAAATTTCAAAAGGCTCAGAAAAAGTTGACAAACCTTGAAAAATTGACAAAGTCATCGGGGGAAAGACACTAAAGGGTCGAAAAAGATAAAAGGTTTTCATTTTAAATTTTTACTCAGAAAAACAAAAAATGTGCAAGTCGGTGGGAAGACAACCCAAGGGTTAAAGAAATGCCAATAAACCAGAGCATGTTTACAACTCGCAACGTGAACACACACACAATCCTCTCCCCCCTCCTCCCCCCTCCTCCCCCCCCCTTTATCATCGCCACCCACACAGACAAAAATCTAGAAAAGATGACACAGTAACTACAATATTTAAGACTTTTCAACAAAATAGTCACAAAATAGACAAAAACCAAATTAAACACATGTATAAATGACAACACCATCATACACGTCTGATGGTTGTTGTTGTTTTTGTTTTCTTAGCAATTTTGGCAAATTAAATGTTCTTTTATCCTCAAAGTTGATGGTGGAATAATGTAAGTACGTACATTTCTGGACCTAGCAAATACTCTGGCTGAAGATGAGAGTAAACGTGAGTTAGCTGAGGTCCAGGAGGTGACCCTGTGCTGTTGTGTCCCCAGAGCAGCGGGAGGTGGAGCAGGAGGAGGGCAGCGAGGGCCGAGAGGAGGGACAGGACTCGCCGATTGCCTGCGGAGATGACATCCACCTCTACGACAACCAGATCAGCCCTGGGCCAGGTCAGCACACACACACACACACACACTCACA
>NW_022605629.1:203267-206072 GCF_008692095.1 Etheostoma spectabile | reverse complement strand
CACACACACACACACACACATACACACAGAGAGGGTTGGAGTGTGTTGTGAGGTTTTTCAAAAAACTACCGTCCTTATCTAAACATATAAAGTGAGCAAACATGTCATACTCTTAAGAAAGCCCGTATTTTGCTGTGCACGTAAAGCCATTTCACAGCAACCTCGGACTTGATCTGATTTTAAGAGTCACAATCAGCTTGCCCAGGTATTAAAAAAAAAAGCTTCCAGCTGCCTGTCTGAATATGCTTCTTCCAGTCAATTCCTGAGCTGTTCTGCTGTGTGATCAATATCACCCGTTCAACTTGCACTGCAGCCTTTTTGTTTGTTTTATATAAAAACGGCTCACATTCTTCAAGGGAGGTGCGTGTCTGCAGTCATGTCAAATCGCAACTGCGTCATTCAAGAAGAAAATCCTCAAATCAACTTTGCACTAGTTTCTGTGGCGGTCTTGTGAGATCCAGGTCCACCCGGAGAACGGTGGCAGGTGTTGAGTTGACAGACAGCTCCTCAGCTGCCGGTGCAGATGATTTTGACCCCATCGACGAAAACCCCACGAGTCATCAGGTTACCGTTGCCCCAGCAACAGTCAAAGGTGCACCACAGGGAGAGAAGGAAAGACAGAGAGAGATGCCCATTCCCTTTTGAAAGTGACAGGTGACCATGTCACTCGGGCTCATTCTCCATACATAGTAACACTTAAGGCGTCTGACAAGAGAGCCAGAGTGGTGCATGCTGGGAAAGATTTAAAGGAAAGCCAAGCCAAAGCTGTGACTCATCTGGTAGCCTCGCATTTCCAAACCTTCAGCTACAGTGCTGCGGAGGAGGGTCTGGTTTATTGACATTTCTTTAAACCAATCACAATCGTCTTGGGTGGCACTAAGCGCTGGCTGGAGCACTGCTGCCTCTGCTAAATAGCCTCAGGAAGGAACTTGTTTTGGTGGAACATGTATACGTTCAAAAGTAGTTTTAGTCGTGTGCAACAGAAAACTCAGATTGGACAGATAGTCTAGCTAGCTGTCGGATTACCCTGCAGAGATCTGAGGACCAGGTAACCATAGTCTCAGATTGGACAGATAGTCTAGCTAGCTGTCTGGATTTACCCTGCAGAGATCTGAGGACCAGTAACCATAGTCCTCAGATTGGACAGATAGTCTAGCTAGCTGTCTGGATTTACCCGCAGGATTGAGGACCAGGTAACCATAGTCCTCAGATTGGACAGATAGTCCAGCTAGCTGTCTGGATTTACCTGCAGAGATTGAGGACCAGGTAACCATAGTCCTCAGGTTGGACAGATAGTCTAGCTAGCTGTCTGGATTTACCCTGCAGAGATCTGAGGACCAGGTAACCATAGTCCTCAGGTTGGACCGATAGTCTAGCTAGCTGTCTGGATTTACCCTGCAGGATCTGAGGACCAGGTAACCATAGTCCTCAGGTTGGACAGATAGTCTAGCTAGCTGTCTGGATTTACCCTGCAGAGAGATGAAACGTTGTGGATAGACTACTTATCTGGTGATAGCAATGGGCTTTGTGTGGATCAAGCATTAGGTTGTCATATTTGACTAATTTAGCAGCTGGCTCTCTGCCTTGTAGTGTTACTGCTCCACAGCGTCTTTGTGTCCGTTAATAGAATACCTCACCTCCGCGACTTGCCACAAGTCTGTTTATACGGAAGTTAGTTCATTTGTATGGGAATGGCCTCTCTATCCATGTCGTTTCTATGGTTTAGACTGTTGGGCCAGGAAACCATATTATAAGACCAAATATAAAATCAGTGGTCCCATCCTTTTTTCTTGTGCCAGGTTTTTGCTTGTCCATTGAAGGGTTCCAGTTTCTGGATTTTATAAATTTCTTCGGTCATATGGTGAGACATACACGATGTAAAGCTACTGTGGCAGCTACTGATTAGTGCTGATACCTGTTGTGAAAAAAATGTTTGTAATCTTTTTATTCACCAGTACACACTACAATATCAATAGTACGTTTTCTGGAAAATTAAATGAGTAACTGCTAAAAACGACACGTTGGAATGTTGAAAATATTTTTGTCTAATCCAGTGAATTAATAAGTATCTGAAAAAATAAGAAACTTCATCACACTGTCTTCACCATCAGAATGAGGGAAAACAATTATGACTGTAAATTTCATTTATTTCAGCTGTAACAGTAGTAATGATCCATTCACAGCCCTTCAGCACTGGTCTAAAACAGGTATTGGAAATATACTGGTTTATTTTTAAGGAGTTAGTGCAGTTGGAACGTTCAATAGAATAACATGTCCCTCCTGAAAAAAAAACATCCTAACCCTAACCCAATCACCCAATTATATCCAACACTGCCTAAAATAACATAACACACGTCAATTTTTTTAAGTCAAATCTATTTCATCACACCATAAACAAAAAATGTTCAATGGGGGGAAAAAATGGAAGAAACCTTTGAAAGGGCAACAGAGGAGGGGTCCCTCTACGTGGACAACAAACATGCAATAGATGCCGTGTGTACAGAACAGACCAACATAAAAAAATTACAATGTAGACCATCCAAATGACAACAATTATACATAGTGTGTACATTTGTGAAGAAAATCAAACCGGGAGGAAGTAAAGCAGCTTCCAGCTTTTGCCACACACAACCTGCTCTCCACAGTGTATCCTGGGAAGAGGACAGGCAACACACCCAGAAATATTAAAAGTATGACAAAATGTCAGACAGTAGATAGTAGGGGTGGGAAACACCCAGGGCGTTGCGATACGATATCATCACTATGCGATTACATTGCAATTTTAAACACATTGCAATATTCTGC
>NW_022605629.1:202498-203257 GCF_008692095.1 Etheostoma spectabile | reverse complement strand
ATTGCAATTTATAACCTTTTTTCCAACTTCAGATTTTGTCCCAGTTTCAAAGGATGTCCCCAAAAGGAAATTTGTCAACATCTGTTTTATCTAAAAAGTTAAATATCTCTTTGTTCATTTCACTTTAATTGTTTTGCTGCAAAATGGGATTGTCAAGCAGGCAAACTGACCAACATATATATAAAATTAGATCAACACTGGGCTTTGGTGTATCAATTCCCCCCCCAGCCCCCGTAGAGTTTTATAATCGCCATATCACTCAACCATAATCACGAGGCATTGGACTGGTCTGACTGGTAATTGGTTGGACTTCATATTTTTATTGCTATTTCAATTGTTGGCAGTTGTTGGCATTTATGCTTATACATGTTTATAGCAACACAAATGACAAAGGAGGGTACAGTTAGGAAGAACTTCATAGACTGTGTTTTTACATCATCTGGGTCACATAACATGTATCCTGGAATTCATTCAAAACTTTACTTTGTTTAAAAAAAATAATGAATGAATTAATTATAGCATTAATTAATATACAGTATCTTTTTAAATTTGACAGAAAGATACAATTAAATTGTTAAATTGCTATTATTTCTGAGACAATTAACCACACAGCAAAGATTTTTGGAATTGTTACAGCCATAGGCATCAGGCGACACATCACCCCCAGTTGCAGATTGTTTGTTATGCCCAACATGGACTGTTCTATTCACTGACAGCACAGCTGAATGTTGATTAGTGTGTTTGCTTTTCATCCCCCCC
>NW_022605629.1:201131-202488 GCF_008692095.1 Etheostoma spectabile | reverse complement strand
CAAGTCTAGTTGTCACATACATTTGGCCCCAGTATAATAAGCTGTTTGTGGGCCTGTTTCTGCTTTTAATTTATGTCACAAATTATTATGCTATTGTATTATTCCACATAAGCAGAACTTTGTAACGTGTCCACCAACATAAGACTCTGAACAGGACTTTTAATCCCATCCTGTGTGGCTAAATAAGCAGTGGTGTGGAAAAGCAAATAGCTTAGTGATTACATCAGACCCAGAGACAGCAGCTCCTACCTAAATCTAATTTCAAAAACATCTGTCTGTTATAATTAATTCATTTCTCCCCCAATGTTTAACTGTGGCTTCTTTCATGAGAAAATGCAGTCATGCTTTGGATGCTTTTATAATCCTGGTCTCATGCCAGCTTGGTTTCTGGGACACTATTCAATCTTGACCTTTATGATATCGTTGCCTCTTGGATGTTTAACTGCACCATATTAAAGATATGTTTTATAATGGCTTCCAACAGTTGAGTTACATAAAGAGCATTTTTGATTTAATGTCCCAAATACTATCTCAGCCTCCGAAGTACAGCAGTCTTCTTCTTCCACAGTGCCATCTTCATCCAAGGGATTCATCTTCCAAACACTGAATTGTTCTTGCTTGTGTGCTCCTCTGGCTCATCATACAAACATGTTTTCTATATTTAAATTGTTAAATCATTAAACCTGTATTTACATGCAAAAAAAAACTAAAATCTAGCTCCAACTTAGAAATAAGAGGAACGGAGGTACGTTTTATTGATAAAGTAGATTTTAGTGACTCCTAACTTGTCTCTTACAAACAGCAAAACACAGAAGATGAGGCGAGGTTCGTCATCACTGTCAGAATGAAGGAAAAATTGTGACGGCTCCAATAAGATGAGACAGACCATGTGAATTGTACCATCAGAAGTAAATGATCCATTCACACTCAAACAATTTGGAACAACTATTGTAAATGTACCATGCATTTCTTGGTTCATCTTGTTTTTCAGTGCAGGCAAACTGTTCAATAAAAGTGCTGAATGTCAAGTTTCTGTGGCAGAGCCATTTAGGAAAAAAAGATTCCTTCTGGGTCTAGATATTTTTTCTTGTACTGAGTTTGAAAAAGTAGAGGAAATCTATTATGAAAAGGAAAAGATGCCAGTTTTACCCCAACAATAGGTCACATTGTTGACAAATAAAGCAATTTAGCGACAACTTACTGTATTATGCTTTTTATGTAAGGATCCTGACACTGCTCTGGATTGGCCAACCTAGTGCTCTGCCATTACTGATGCTTTCTTTCACTACTGTACACGTAACACTAGGGCTGCACAATTAATCGAATTTTAATCGCGATCACGATTTGGACTTCCCAC
>NW_022605629.1:200156-201109 GCF_008692095.1 Etheostoma spectabile | reverse complement strand
GAGCGATTATTTTTTAAAAGCGTCATTTCATAGAACGCTCCGTGTTTTTTGCAAAGCCAATCACCGCTCCGTAAAGCCGACTGATCTTGAGCTAGTCAGAGTAGTTTACTGCACCGCGCAGCTTAGTTTCTAGATGTAGACAGTCCCAGAGGACAGAGTAACGGGAGGAAAACTCAACAGATAGCAGTCGGTTATGCGTCAGTCTCAAGGTTTACCAGTTTACCAGTAAACGCAACACTTTGTCTCGGCTGTGTTTTTCAGACAACAGCGGTGACCAGTGCTAGTCGGTGCTAATAGCGTCTGTTAGCTGTTAGCTCCTCTAGGACGCACCGGTGCTAATGTCCTCGCATCCGCTGCAATGCTGTTTATATCGATATGGTTTAATTTTGCGTTACATGACCCATTTTGTCTGTAAAGTCGTGCCTGTGTTGAATCTCTCCTTTACTCTCTCTCCTCTACTCTCCGAGAGCGGCCGCCGGTCCACACTTCGGACATTTGTCCACAGTTTTAATTTTTTATTAACACAGCTGTATATTGTTAAGCATGAGGGGCAAACCTGTATTTGTACCAGTGTTTCTGTGGTAACTCTGCTATCGCGGCCGCCACGGCGAACAACACAGAAGAAGTTATTGAATGAAACTAACTTCAGCTGGTAGAGTAACAGCGTGAGACGGAGCTGCTGTACCTGGGCCAGAGATGTGACCCATGGCCAGAATATCATAGTTCATAAAAATGCAGCGCAGTGACGATACAGACATTTCATACACACGCCGTGTGTATGCGCCGTTCGACCCGTGCTGGACCCGTTCATAATGATCAGCTCTCTGTGAGTAGCGTCCATCACACTCCCTCTCGCAGTTATAAATAGCCTACGTGACGACAAAATTTGTTTTGGTAAAATCAACAAATAATTGTGAGAATAATCGCAATCAAAATTTTGATCGAAATAATCG
>NW_022605629.1:199828-200146 GCF_008692095.1 Etheostoma spectabile | reverse complement strand
TTTGGCCATAATCGTGCAGCCCTACGTAACACCCAAATGCATTCAAGAAAATGCCTTGAAGCTGTTCCTAAAGGTCATGCGCAGTAGAGGAGATAGATACATCTTTTGAAGGTTATTCAACAAAACTTTTGTCAGTCAGCAACTGGTCTTCAACAAGCCTGTCGGGGGTGTAGCGTGATTAAAGAAGTCACCTGGGGTCTCATTTATAAAGGTGACGTACGCACAAAATGGGGCTGAAAATGTGCATACGCCACTTCCCACGCAAAGGTTGTGATTTCTAAAAAACAAACTTGACGGGAGAATGTGCGGTCCTCCACG
>NW_022605629.1:196525-199818 GCF_008692095.1 Etheostoma spectabile | reverse complement strand
TGACCCATGCGTACGCACAGTTTGGAGATAATGGGAATGCTGACGCAGATGGTGAGGAGGTGGACTGATGTCAGACTGCAGAAAGTAAACGAGGGAATAATGATTACTCGTAATGTTTTCAAGTATTGATGCCTCACACGTTTTTTTCTCTCCATATCATCCACATTATCATGAAGACAAATCCAGCAGTGTTATTTGCGTTTGTACTGGGTGATACTTGTTCTATAAACACCTTGTAATTTCCCCACTAGGGATCAATAAAAGTATAAATTATTATTAAGTTATTGTAAAATCCAACTTAAATCAAAATTTGTTCTTAATATTTAATCAACGCTGTCTCCCTGTCACATTGTCCGCTACGGAGCGCAGGAGGATGAGATGGACCGACGCCATGGAACACAGGATCGCATCAAATACCCTAGCGTTAGATAACAGCGGAACACTGTGTAAAGAACTAAATGTATGTGCATATACTATCAAATGTCAAAGTCTGAAAATACAGCCGTTAAGCTCTCGCGCAATTGTTACACTTAATGTCCTCATTATCAGTCTGAACTTTAATACAGTTGGTAACAAAACCTGCATGAAGAAAAGCGTATTTGCCTTTTACACTTTCGTCTTCAGATAGTATCTCTGGATGGGGGATATAGTTGATGCTGTGCTTTAGGCAAGGTGTTAACAATCACAAATTGTTGTAAACAAAACTACTGCGGTGACCCCCCGTGGGTAATGCTGCATGATGGCACTGCTGGCTCTGCAGGAGGACCAACCCCAAATGGAAGAATCAGGAGAGACAGAGACTTCAGGGACCCTGACGATGACAGGCTAATATGACGATTTAACTTGGATCTATGTACTGCATTGGGTCCAGTAGAGAGGGCAACGCGCCGGAACTGTGCCGCCTCGGTCCAAATACAGGTCCAGCTCTTGGGGCAACCGGCTGTTTACAGCTAAGTGTTTTATATAAATATTGTAATCTTCAACTTTATCACTAATACTGTACTACTGTAATACTATACTGACTTGTTTGGATATAATATACTGTAGTTCAGGTTAAATCTCATCATATACCTGTAGGTCTGGGATATATTGAAGCTGTCCCCAAGTGCCATAATGCCTGTGTAGGTTTACCTACACTGTGTGAGAACAAGCCAAAATTATAATTCGATTTGTAGCAATTCCCGAGAGTCTGAGAGTTTTTTTTTGCTTTTTCTTCGCCATTCGTCATTATTCGACATGATTCGACGTCACGAAAGAAAAACTGCCAGGCCATTAAAATACTTATCAGCATTTACAAGGTGCTTAGCATTGACTATTTATGGTTAAAAATGGGTGTGTACAGGTCGGGATAACAGGCTTATTCATGTATGCACACTTGTGGGTAATCGTTGATTTATAAAGGGAACATTGCTTACAGACGTGCGTGCGCACGGTTTTATAAATCTAAATTGTTTTTAGCGTACGCCATTTTTGGCTTCTGGGCGTACGTACACTTTTAGTAAGGATCATATAAATCCTATAAATGAGACCCCTGATGTAATGTCACCACAAGGTTGCAATTTTAAGTTCTTAGTGACTTGTCTCACCAATTATTGGATGGATTGCCATGACATTTGGTACAAATATCCGTAGTCCACTTTGCTGATTGCCTATTTCCTGATCTAACACCACCAGCAGGTCAAAGTTGTCACTCATCCAGCAAAATTACTCAGCACCTACCAGATGTTTTTTTGGGGATTTTGGTGTTCTTCTAGCGCCACTGTTTACATTTGTGGTTTTTAGTCTGTCTATCTGGACAAATTGAATGAATGAGGAATTGCCACAACATTTGAAACAGACATTCATGTTCCCCTCATCTATCGCCATCACCAGGTCAAACCTTTAATCTCTCAATATCTTAGGTTAATGAGCTGATAATACCAGGATGCTGTTGTTGTTTTTTTATCGTTTTGACATGATCTTAACCATTCGTCTCTCTACAGAGAACTTTGTCATAAAGCTGTCTAATGCTCCCCATATATAGAATTGATTTCATGATAATATGTCTGCCAGCGCTGGGCCCAGTTCCGTCTCAGTTCAATCAATTTGGCTGAATGCTGAAGTGGAAAAGTCATGAGGAAGGACAGGCGTCTCTCAAACTGAAACTTGAGGATTTAGATTTTGACCAAGGTCATTACTTTACCTCCATAACTGTGTGTGGTTTGTTTCATGCATATGCAGTATACTGAGTGTAGAGGACTTGAAGATAAAATAAAGATTAAAATATTTCCATTAACCATTTAAGGATTTCATAATTTATAGTCTTGAATTCTGTATCAAATGAAATAGAAAGGCCTGGGGCAGTTGTTTGGGACAACTCTGTATTAGTCCAATTTACCCAACAGTGATTCCATGTTACTTAACCCAATAACAATTAGCAATGAGTAGGACTTGATAAATCAAATTTTTAACTTATAACATAAAAATGAAGTATTTTTGAATGTGGCTTAGATTCACCTCCGGCCAAAATCCACTTAATAAGGTTGGCATTGGCCCTGATACTGATCTAATCAGTGCACCCCTGCTGTTTTAATACTGATTTTACCAAATGAAACAATCTGGGCACATTAAATGCCAAAGGCCGAGTTAGGGGGATGGATGGGATATGTATTTAAAGCATTCTCAAAGTGATATATACTGTACCTAGAGAGGGGTACAGGTTTTGCTCAAGAATATCCCTGTATTTAGCAACGTCCATCTTTCCCTCAACACTTGTGGCTGACTGAATATAATTTACAGTTGTAGTGCTACTATGATCAAATAAGGAACTAAGAAGGGGAAAAAAGCCTTTGTCACTTTTTAACACCTTCTCTTCCTAATCCCTTGGATTACTTTAAACCACACAGTACATCGAGACACACAGAGGCCAGTAGAAGGAGGTGATCATTGGAGACGAGGTAATCTTATATGAATATATGAATATCTTCTTACGGCTGCAGCCTGACAGCAATTAGAGCCGCAGCTCGCTCCCCCTTCTGGGAGCGGATCAGCCCAGCCGTGTGCAGTTTGATTGGGAGGCTTTGATAAACCAAATCCATTGCACACGACACGTGCCCCCTGCCAATGCCTCATCATAGAGGTAGGGGCTTTCTTTCTTCCGCCACCGCCTGCAGGGTTTTATGATGGCAAGGTGTTTGGTGTGGCGATCAAAACTCCTTTTTCCTGCAGATTCACAGATCCAACATGTTCACTTGTGGCTGGAATATTGATATTATAATATCCTGGCGCTTTCCTAAGGCTTAGTGGCTTGTTAA
>NW_022605629.1:193419-196515 GCF_008692095.1 Etheostoma spectabile | reverse complement strand
GGGGGGGGGGGGTTCTTTGCTTTTCCGTCGCCGGAGGGAGGCGTAAAGCACTGATTGATTTTCAGACGACATCGACATAGTGCATCACGTGGAGCAGTGGAGGAAAGCCCGTGGTAACCTAATAACGTGCTCCCCACAGTAAGCGGCGATAACTGCGTTATGTAACGGCGGTGGCGGACTGTTTTATGAGAGTCAGCAGGGTACTGAATCTGCTAGTTAAGGAACTGAAGTCTGTTGAAAACCTTATTCCCTCAGTTTGTCCGCCTATTGTTTGCTAACATAAAAGGCTTTTCCTCCCTTTCCCTTTTATCCGACACTGGGAAAATCCAGACCTTTGTACTTTATCAGAGCACTCTCCTCAGCTCCACGGACGTGTGTATTAAAACCTTATCAGCAGAGGGCTTCCAATCCCTGTTCAATGAGAGCATTTAGAGACTTGCCTCTTGATTATTTCATCACTTTTAGAAAAAGGGTCTCAGGCTTTTTTGTTACTTGTGATCTTTATTTCCATCAATTAGAAACGCTCTGTTGGTTAGAACATGCTTTCATATACAATCGCAGAACATTAAGCAACGTTAAACATTTAATCTTTATTCGGAAACAAATGCTGCTATATTTTTAAAAAGCTGAAGTTATTGGGTGCGCTTTCAAATCATTCCTCATCTCTCTCTCTCTCTCTCTCTCTCTACCTCTCTCCCTTCATTTCTGTACCATGGACTTTGTACTGGTGTAGTCATTTCATTTGGATGTTTGATAAAAAAAAAGTTTATGTACAGGGCAGCAGGCATTTTTAGAAATGGTTACATGGCTGGCACCAGGGTTGTAATGTAACGTAAAGTATAGTACAAATTCTTTGTTACAGAAATTGTTAAAGCCAGAAATCTTGGTGTAGTCATGGACTCTGGCTTAAATTTTAACAGCCACATGAAGACAAGTACAAAGTCAGGCTACTATCACCTTAAGAATATATCAAGGGTTAAAGGACTTATGTGTCAACAGGATTTGGGAAAACTGGTCCATGCTTTCATCTCAGTAGACTTGACTACTGTAACGGGGTCTTTACAGTCTCCCTAAAAATCAATCGACAGCTACAGCTGATTCAGAACGCTGCTGCTCGATCCACTAAGACCAAGAGACTGGATCACATCACTCCAGTTCATCAGTCCCTCAAAGAATTGATTTCAAAGTACTTTTTTTAGTTTATAAATCACTTAACGGTTTAGGTCCAAAATACATTTCTGATCTGCTACTACACTATGACCCCCCCAGACCTCTCAGGTCATCTGGGACAGGTCTACTTTCTGTCCCCAGAGTCAGAACTAAACAGGGTGAAGCAGCTTTCAGTTTCTATGCTCCTCATATCTGGAATAAACTCCCAGAAACCTGTAGATCCGCTGCTACTTTAAATCAAGGCTGAAGACCTTTCTTTTTGATGCTGCCTTTCTTTAAATGGTTTCTTTAATGTTTAATTTCTTATACTGCACTGTAACTTTTATTTTAGTTTTTTTTTTACTGTTTCTTCATATATTTTATCTGTTTTTATTTTTTAACTGTTTTTTAACTGTTTTTAAAGCACTTTGAATTGCGCGGTTGCTGAAATGTGCTCTACTAATAAAGCTGCCTTGCCTTAATGTACTTAAGTAGACTTTTTACATAGCTGTACTTTTTAAATTATTTATATTTCTAGAGACTTTTTCTTCTACTCCACTACATTTCCTAAATACAATGTATACTTCTACTCCACTACATTTCTCACAAGTGTCTTTGTTACTACAAAATAAAATTTGAAGAAATTTGTTAGACTGCAAAAAAGCAGGTTTGGCGGGGGTGGTGATAAAGATAACGTTAAACCCCTATGGCGGTATTTACAAGAAATGTTTTGTATGTTGGAGTGGAGATAAATCCTCACAAAAAATGAAAATTGTTTGTTTTTCTCTTTGCTGATGTCAGCTCTCGAAATATGCCGTGTTTGGTCTTTTGACTTGGGAGCCAAAATAAAGTTTATAATCAAAGTAATTTTTTACTATTACCTCTAATAATTAAGTACATTTAATATCAGAAAATTACTTTTGATACTTGAGTCCAGTAAATTGCAGATACTTTAAGACTTTTACTCAAGTAATATTCTAAAAGGTGACTATACTTGTACTTTTACTAGTATTAGTAATTTAATAGTATTGCTTTTAAGTATCTTATACAAGACTGACAGGTGTTACAATAAAGAGGCAGCAAACTAGGTGTGGCTGAACACGTATCTGAGATTATTTGTGAGAAAGTAACATGAAAATGCAACACACTCTTTGGGTTTGAAACGTCGTACAATGTGTCACCCTTCAAACAACTGTCACCAGTTGCTCCAATGTTGTAATTTTGCTGAAAGCACATATTACTGATATAACAATGTAACACACATGAAATCGTTGTAGAATATATTAATTGCATATATACATACAGTATATGATGACGTTTTCCTATGGCACACTTTGAATGTGTGATTTGACCCCTTGTTTTGTTCCTCCTCAGACGCTGACGACTCCGGTTGTGTGTTACTGAACACGTCAAGAAAGGTAAGCATGAATATTGATTACATTTTTAAGGAGTAATTGTTCTGCTCAATGCAAAGCGGAAGGATGACTAAAGTGAGCTAGTGCTTTTATAAAACAGTCATGTATGGCAATGTAAAAGTTATAGTCAAATTCCAATTACCTAACCTTTTGTATTAATAATTAGATCAATTAGATGCAATAAAAAAAGGCCTCATGGGCTGCCTGGCTGCATAAACCCAGGCGGTTGCTATGGACCGTTAGACCAGCAACTCCTGTGTTCAGCGAGGTAAAATGACTGTTTATTTCAATAAAGAGTCTAGTGTTTTTGAAGACAACATACTGTAGATAACGACCTCATTTCGCCGTCAGAAAGGGCTACCTGATAGCAAGTAGCGCGCACACATGAACGGCATCCCTCTGTGGTAGGGCTGCACAATTGAACAAATTTTAATTTTAATCACGATTTTGACTTCCCACAATCAAATTTGCGTGATTGAGCGTTTTTTTGTGTTAATTTTAATGCGCCATTTCATAGAACGCTCCGGTTTTT
>NW_022605629.1:193203-193409 GCF_008692095.1 Etheostoma spectabile | reverse complement strand
CATCTACCGCTCTGTAAACCCCTGTCTGCTCATGTACCAATCAGTTGTTTCCTGCATCGCACAGCTTAGTTTCAAGATGTGGACAGTCACAGAGGACAGAGTAACGGGAGAAAAATTCCACAGATAGCAGTCGTGTACACGTCGGCCTCACGGTTTAACAGCATACCAGTAAACGCAACATTTTGTCCCGTCTGTGTTGTTTTTCA
>NW_022605629.1:192524-193193 GCF_008692095.1 Etheostoma spectabile | reverse complement strand
AGCAGTGAGCAGTGCTAGTCGGTGGCGGTGCTAGTTAGCTTCTGTTAGCTTCTGTTAGCTCACAGGGCTCTAAGGCGCGAGTAATGTTTTTCCTCTAGGGCGCACCGGTGCACATAATGCCCTTGCATCTTGCATGTTATATAGATAGGGTTCAATTTTGCGTTACATGACCCATTTTGTTTGTAAAGCCGTGCCTGTGTTTGGATCTCTCGTCTTACTCTCCTCGCAGCCCGGCCACACAGCGGCCGCCGGTCCACACTTCTGACATTTGTGTACAGTTTTAACTGTTATTAACACAGCTGTTTATTGTTAAGTATGAGGGGCAAACCTGTATTTGTACCAGTGTTTCCATGGTAACTCTGCTATCGCGGCGGCTACGGCGAAGAACACAGAAGAAGTTATTGAATGAAACTAACTTCAGTTGGTAGAGTAACAGCGTGAGACGGAGCTGCTGGACCTGGGCCAGAGATGTGACCCATGGCCAGAATATCATAGTTCATAAAAATGCAGCGCAGTGACGATACACACATTTCATACACACAACGTGTGTACCCGCCGTTCGACCCGTACTGGACCCGTTCATAATGAGTCAGCCGTCTCTAAAATTTGTTTTGGTTAAAATCAACAAATAATTGTGGGAATAATCGTGATCACAATATTGATCAAAAT
>NW_022605629.1:188652-192514 GCF_008692095.1 Etheostoma spectabile | reverse complement strand
ATCATTTTGGCCATAATCGTGCAGCCCTACTCTGTGGCACCAGCTTTCAGGTTGTTAGTAACGTTTGTTTCCCCTCAGATGCAGAGTAACACTTAATAATAATAATAATAATAATAATAACAATATTAATGTATTATTTATTAATCATGGAAAGGGAAATTACTACTTATTGTGCAAAGCAAATAGATGTGATGATATTTGATTATTACATAACAGCTGTAAACCCATTAGATTGCTTGATTTGAGCTACCTGTTTATAAATCAATGCAATGTTACTCAAAAGTGATTTTTGGCTGTCAAGGAACTCACCTGGTAGCCCATGCTCAGAAGTGCAGCCATCTATCAATACAGTTCAGAAACTGGATTCAGAAATTTGGCATCAGGGATTTAAATCAATAATAATCACAAGTGCTAAACAAACATTGGCATTTATGTCATTTTAGCCCATAATGCACATTTATTAGTGAAAGAACCTCATAGCGCAGTAATCACTCCATTTGGTGTCCTGATAGATCTTTGATATTGATCAGAATCAGCCCCATGTTAAGCTGTTTGAGGGGATAATGACTTATTCCCTTGCCAGAGTAGATCAGAGAAGAAATTGAACCCCTGCAAACCAAATGTGTGCTGCCTTCCTAATATGTTTGTTGTATTATCTCTGATGGAAGTAAAGTTAATGAAGTGGAAGCAGTGAATGAAAGAAACAGTATATTTGTAAATGACGCAGTTTCTCCTTTGTAGTCAGTACCTAGCTAGGCTTAATTACAGCTCGAGATGCTCTAATCAAGATTTATTTGGCTGAGTAACGAGTATCGTCCGGTATAGAGTCCCAGTCTACTACACGTTTTCCTACAGCACACACTGTAATAGCCCACAGCTCCATAGTTCACAGTGGAAGCACACTGAGGTTTGTAAAACCAATCTAATTTATGTAAGATATGCTTGACAACTGAGTAGCTCTGCTGTCATAATGAATATCTTGTGTGAAACTGCTATCTGCTGATGGTTATCTTTTCATGCATCTTGACTGTTTTCTCCCTTATATGGTTCCGTGTTAGGAGCTGATTCTTGTTTTAGCACAGGCAATGTCACAGTGATGATACATTTACAACTGCTGCTGTATTCAGATTGCTGTAAATCAGAGGACCAGTCTTAACAAATCTGATCAATTAAAATATACCTAAACATGCTGAAATTAGGATATACTAGCAATACTGATATCTGATATTGGGCCGATACTGAACCAAATAGCTCGATCAGGTGTTGTGACAATGGGGTGGATCTATTCAGTTCAATGCTATGTTTATATTGTGTTTTAAATTGTGTTCACACTGCAACCAAGTTTCCTATTGGCCATCTGAAGAAGAAAAAAAACACACACAGCGTAGCAGGTAACATGCAGCTAAAGACACAGGGTAGCGGTAGCTTAGCGGTAGCCTGCAGCTGCACTTTTTCAGACACCATGACCACTGCCAGAGAAGGACATGACAAAGAAACAAAACAACTGTTAAATCCTCCTGCTTCCCTGAAGCAGCATTTTACCTTCCCCTGCGAGTTATGCACCTTCCAAACAGTGCTCCTTAAAAAGTTAGGGTGCGTTCAGGTGGGGTACCTGAACGCACCATAACTTTTTAATCATGGTGTATTTTGGTCATTCATAATGACGTTTAGCTTATTAATTACAGACAGGCATCCTGATAGGTGTCATAATTGTTTGCTGATACTGGATATTACAAGTCCATAAAAAATTATGTAAAATAGAAGTCAAATAATCCCCAAAACAATAAAACAAACTAAACTGCTCTAGCCTAAGTATATTTATCACATAAGTCAATGTGATTTTTTTGCAATAAAGACATTACTTAATTCCTCACTCACAGTCACTCAGTTCTTCTTGCTGGCTGCCCCAGGAGGAGACTAAGACCTGGCATCGAGACCAAATAGTGTCAGAGGAATGAAGGAGAGTACCGTATTAACATATCAGACACTCAAGCAATGCTTTAAATCAGTAAGTTGAGTGATTGAAAAACCAATAGCAGTATTTTCAAGTCTGCTCTCAGTGACAGGTCTTTGGGTGTAATGTCTGAATTTCATAGCTATTCGAGGTCCACCAGACAAGAGCAAATTACAGTTATCAAGCCTCCTGGTGATGAAGGCATGCAGATGTCTTTTCAGAGACTGCCCCCAAAAGAGAGAGTTATTCAGTGGGAATATTCCTGAAATGGTAAAAGACAATTTTAGTAGAAGGTCTAATGTGTGGATTACAATTGAAATTGGATTCAAAAACTTAAAAGTCACAACTAAGGTGATGCTTCTCGCTGCCTGAGCCTTTGCAGAAATATCTGTCTTATACAACCATTCGAAAGTTTTGGACTGTTGGTCGGACAAACATTCAAAACATTTGAAGCTGCCACCTTGGGCTCTGTTTTTTGGTTTTCTCTGTTAAATTGTGATGGGCATTTCTGGCTATTTTCTGACAAGAAAAATAATCAGTGAATTGAGACAACAAGTGGCAGTAAAATTGATAATCAAAATTGACGTTAGTTTGCAGCGCTACCCAAGTACAGTATGTGTTCCAGTAGAACATGTAAAGGCTGCTTGCTGAACGATACCAGTGATCAAGAAAGCCCGACTGGAATTAGTAAATGGTGTGATGTGTTCAGTGATACTAAATACCTGCTCTAGTATATTAGTATTGTCAAAGTAGATCACATTCAGAAAGATCATACAAATCATTTAGTTTAATTCCAGCAACCATGCAGAGTCATTTCCTTTAAAAATAAGGATCAATATTAACAGTTTTCTGTCTCCTGCACTGGAGATAGAAAATATATATATATATAAAATATATATATACTTAACGCCACAGTTCGAGGGGTTTAAAGCCAGCGGGCATTAGTTTAAACTGATGAACAGGGCTGTCAAGAGTTAGACGTCATCAGTACAAGCCTTTCAGAGATTTCAGTTTGCTGCGTCTTGTTCCTGCAAACAGCTTGCCTGCTACTTTTTACTAATCTCATCTAATTTTGATCTGGTAATGTTTCTGCTTCAGCTGTGTGCTTTTCACTTGCTTTATCAGACATAAGATTTTCCCAATGCTTTACCCAGCATACAGAATGGATGGACCGGAACACCACATATTTTGCAAGATGCTTATGACCATAAATCACCAAATGTTTTATTTTTACACCTTTTGAATCACTTGATCTGAAGCAAAACAGAACCCAAAATCTGACAGATGTACCATACAAACAAATCAAATGTATTTATAGAGCTCCATACACAAATGGCTCCAAGGGTTCTAGACATGGACTCTGCTCTGTGCATGTTTCATTTTAAAAAGAACAGCAGGGAATCAGCTCATCTTCAAAATTTCTGTCAATCACACGATCAATGAAATCAAAGACTGGTGAGTGTCTGGGCTCTCAATCGAGCTGTGGTCTTCTCTCTGCCCATTTGTCTGTCTCTTAGGTGATTCTCAGACACAGTTGGTCCAGTTTTGATAAGCTCAGGTGGGGTAAAAAAGACACTATTTGGCTCAGAGGGGTGTTGTGGGTGGATACTTAAAGGTCGAAACTTTAGGGCAATTTCACCCTTGTGTCATAGGCTTAATCTTTAAGTTGTTTGTTTAAAGGTTTGGTGATATAAATGTCTTTTTCTGTAGCCATGTGGTACCCGTGGATGTTAGGAATCAGTTCCACTCAAACTGCTGTAGTTGATTCTGGTAGCCTTGTTCCAGACATCTAATTTTGCGCCCAAGTCTCTGATATGTTTGATTTAGGCCTGATTTAACCTGCCAAATCTTTGATTAAATGAATCAGGTATCGGGGGACTGATTGTAGTGAATCTGCTGATGGTCTGG
>NW_022605629.1:188114-188642 GCF_008692095.1 Etheostoma spectabile | reverse complement strand
AGATACTTCTGGAATGTTAGACCATACATTATGCCAGTCGTGCTCGATGCCAAGGCCTTGGCAATTACATGTCCAGATCCTCTCAATAGGAAGGGCAGAGCAGCCAGATACCACCAAGAACTGATGAAGCCTAGACTCCGTACTACAGGTTTTACGCTGCACAGTAAATATCTTCCAAATAGGATGAATGGGCAAAGGCCTCTGCCAGAAGACACCGTGTACCGTGAGTGCTGACATTAACTGCAGGTAAAAGAAAAAGGAGGAATGTGGTAGATTGAATACGTTCTGCAAGTCAGAGAATGGTAACAAGCCAACTTTGCTAAAAATGTCTTTTAGACAACAATATCCCCTTTGTTCCCAATGTGGGGCTGTTATTGGCCTCCCGCCAATCAGGAGTGCCATACTATTGAATATAGGGGGAAAAGTGTTCCAGTTACAAGCTACACGGCAGTATGTTTCAGCTAATCTCCAAGTCTTGAAAATATGTGAGATAATGGGGCCAAAGCGTAGTTGGCACTGTTTGTTAGA
>NW_022605629.1:187812-188104 GCF_008692095.1 Etheostoma spectabile | reverse complement strand
AAAAGAACGTCATGGAGTGACCAAGGCTCTGTCATGGCATCTTCCAAGGTACGCCAGCAAACAGATGTATCTGGATTAAACCAGGTCAGGAGGGGCCTCAATTTTGAAGGACCAGAAATGGTGTTTCAAGTTGGAAAGCTTTCCTCCTCTGTAGAGTGGACATCTTGAGTTGCAACCGCTTGCCTTTCCAGATGAATTTAGATACTACTGATTGTATATACACCAATACACCAATAGCCAGCAGGAGGGGATAGAGGTAGCATAGAGCTCACAAAATGAATCCTGGGTAAAA
>NW_022605629.1:187190-187802 GCF_008692095.1 Etheostoma spectabile | reverse complement strand
ATTTTAACCACTGAGATACGGGCTTAAATCGTCATGGAGAGACCCATCCATTTTTCCATATCCTTCAAAACACTGTTCAGAGAAACAGAATAGTTATGTTTAATGATCTGGTTTAAGCAGGGAAGACCTCAATGCCTAAATATTTAAACTGCTTAACAATGGGGATGTTATCAGAGCTGGTTATGCTGCGGGCAGAGTTGTTTAAATGAAGTAGTGCAGACTTTGACTAGTTAATTTTAAAGCCTGATAAGCTTCCATACCCCTTGGATAAGGATAGAAGGTGAGGGAGAGACTTAGAGGGGTTTTCTAAAAAGACCAAAACATCGTCTGCAAATAATGAGACGTGGTGCTGTGTATTGTTGACTCCATAATCGACTGGCAAGTGGCTTGAGGCAGCGGCTCTAGAGAGAAAACAAATAAAGCAGGACTTGTGAGGGCGTGAGGTTCTAGAAACTGGAAATAAAGAGGAGGAAGTGCGTCCGGTTAAGACTTGGACTGAGGGATTCGAGTACAAAGCTTTAATCATACCAATGAAAGTTTTACCAAAGCCCATTTTCAATTTTATTTATAGTATCAATTCATAAGAGTTATCTCAAGACACTTTACAGATAG
>NW_022605629.1:186824-187171 GCF_008692095.1 Etheostoma spectabile | reverse complement strand
TCAGAATTTACAAGGACCCAACAGTTCTAGTAGTTTCCTCCAGAGCAAGCAACAGTGCATCACCTCTAAGACTGACCATAAAAATGGCTACTCCAGTCTGTCAAAGGCTTTCACTGCGTCAAGAGAGAGAAGTGACATTGGGGTCTTACTGTCCTCTGCTGCATCAACAATATGGATAAGGTGTCTAACATTGTCTGCTGCTAGTCTTGTTTTTATGAATCCTGTTTGGTCAGAGTTCACCAATTTTGACATGTGGGACTCTAAACGGCGGGCTAGGAGCTTTGCAAAGATTTTTATGTAAGCTTTAAGCAGGCCCAGAGGCCGACAGCTAGAACACTCTGTAGGAT
>NW_022605629.1:179190-186814 GCF_008692095.1 Etheostoma spectabile | reverse complement strand
TTTTCAGTAGTAAGGAAATTAAGGCTGTGATAACATCACTTGAGAATTTACCATTTTCAATAGAAAAGTGCATCACGTCAAGAAGGAAAAGGCACAAAACTGTTCCCAAAAAGTTGCAAAAAATTCAGGGGGAATCCCATCAAAGCCCGGTGATTTTACTTTTTGCATATTATGTATGCATCCATCCATCCTATTCATACGCTTTACCGGTATGGGTCGCGGGGGCAGCAGCTCCAGTGGGGGACCCCAAACTTCCCTTTCCCGAGCCACATCAACCAGCTCCGACTGGGGATCCGAGGCGTTCCCAGGCAGGTTGGAGATATAATCTCTCACCTAGTCCTGGGTCTCCCCGAGTCCTCCCTCCAGCTGGACGTGCCTGGAACACTCCCTAGGGAGGCGCCCAGGAGGCATCCTTACAGAATGCCCGAACCACCTCAACTGGCTCCTTTCGACGCGAAGGAGCAGCGGCTCTACTCCGAGTTCCTCTCGGATAACTGAGCTTCTCACCCTATCTCTAAGGGAGACGCCAGCCACCCCTGAGAAAACCATTTCGGGCCGCGTGTACACTTGACTCGTTCTTTCGGTCATGACCCAGCCTTCATGACCATAGGTGAGGGTAGGAACGAAAATTGCCGGTAGACGAGAGCTTTGCCTTCTGGCCTCCGCTCTCTTTGTCACAACGGTGCGATAAACGGAATGTAATACCGCACCAGCTGCTCCGGTTCTCCGACCAATCTCACGCTCCATGGTCCCCTCACTCGCGCACAAGACCCCAGGTACATAAACTCTTCACTTGGGTAAGGTCACTCCCACCCGAAGAAAGCACTCCATCGGTTTCCTGCTGAGAACCATGGCCTCAGATTTAGAGGTGCTGATCCTCATCCCAGCCGCTTCACATCGGCTGCGAACCGATCCAGTGAGTGCTGAAGGTATCAGACCGATGATGCCCTCAGGACCACATCATCCGCAAAAAGCAGCGATGAGATCGGAGCCCACCGAACGCAACCCCTCCCCGCCCGATACGCCTCGATATCTGTTTCCTAAATATTAAACAGGATTGGGTGACAAAGCGCAGCCCTGGCGGAGGCCAACCCCTCACCTGGACGAGTATCGATCTTACTGGCGAGAACCGGAAAAAGCTCTCGCTTTGGTCATACAGAGATGGATGGCCCTGAGAAGGACCCCCTCACCCCATATCGCCAGGCCACCTCCACAAATTTCTCCCGGGGACCCGGTCATAGACGCTTCTCCAGATCCCCAAAACAATGTAGACTGGTTGGGCATAATCCCAGGCCCTCCAAGATCCTTGAGAGAGTAAAGATCTGATCCGTTGTTCCACGACCAGGACGATCCGCATTGTTCTCTCAATCCGAGGTTTGACTATCGGGCGAACCCTCTTTCCAGCACATTGGAGTAGACTTTACCAGGGAGGCTGAGAATGGTGATAACCCGTAATTGGCACACACCCTCTGGTCCCCCTTTTTGAAGAGGGAACACCACCCGCCACCTGCGATCTGCCACTCCTTAGGCACCGTCCAGCACCCACGCAATGTTGAAGAGGCGTGTCAACCAGACAGCCCCTCCACACCCAGAGCCTTCAGCTTCTGGACGGATCTCATCAATCCGGGGCTTTGCCGCTGTGATGTGTTTGACACTCAGCGACTTCCACCAGGGAAATTGAGACAATCCCCATCATCCTCCAGCCTCGCCTCTACCACAGAGGGCGTGTCAGCTGGATTTAGGAGTTCCTCAAAGTGGCCTTCCACCGCCCTTTACCTCCTCAGTTGAGGTCAACAACGTCCATCCTTACTGTATCAGCTTGAGATGATTCCTTGCTTCCCCCTCTGAGGTGGGGCAACGGTTTTCCAGAAGCACCTTGGTGCCGACCGAAAGTCCTTCTCCATATCTTTCCGAACTTCTCCCACACCCGCGCTTTGCCTCGTCACGGCAGAGGCTGCTGCCCTTCGGCCCGTCGGTTCCCTGCAACTGCTCCGGAGTCCCGAGACAAAATATCCCGGAAAGACCCTTCTTCAGTGACGGTTCCCTGACCACCGGTGTCCACCAGGGTGTTCGTGGGTTACCGCCCCTTGAGGACACCTAAACCCATAGACCACCAGCTCGCCCGCAGCTTTAGCAATGAAACTTTGAACATTGTCTACTCAGGTTCAATGCCCCCAGCCTCCACAGGGATGTCCGAAAAGCTCCGCGGAGGTGTCAGTGAAGCGCTCGGACAGGGGCCTCCTCCAGACGTTCCCAGTTCACCCGCACTACCCGTTTGGGCTTACCAGGCTTGTCCGAGTCTTCCCCCACCTCCTATATTCCCAATAGAATAATGTGTCAAGCTAGCTGCTAGCGATTATCGCCTGCTTTAGTGCTTCCGCCTCTACAGTGCAGACGCTGTTGCTGCTGCTCCTGCTTCCTTGCTCGATATTTTTCGATAATCGTGTTTCCTCTGAGAAACTATGAGCAGCGGCTCGGACACTTCAAACAAAATGGACTATACATTTTTGTAGACATAGTAGGCTATTGCCATATTTTAAAATTTTTCTGCGTGAGCGTGGCCTACCAATAGCTCAAGCCTGTCCTACAGTGATTGTAGCTAAAGCTAATTAGCAGCAAGATGCCTCCTTCTCCGTAGAAGAACTACTACAACATCCTTCAGAAGATGCACTTCTGGAAACCAAGGTTCACCTTCTAGAAGTGAACGTGGAAGTTAACGATCTTGTGGAAATGACACCACTTTACCATGGACCTAACAATGGAAAGAAGTATGCTAACACACGGCTAATTAGCACCAACAAAGACTACAAAGAAACAGGAGGGTGGAACTGGTAATAAATCAACAAGTGCGGTCCTCCTGGAACTCGTCTGGTGCGAAGCCTAAGAGTAAATCATTTTCCTGGAAATGGGGAGGACGACTAACGGGCCGGGCACAGCGCCCTGAGATTTGTGATATGACCGGCTGGCCGCATTATCATCTGGGCAGAGCGCCTCTTCAACCCCTGTACAGTAGGACACAGCCGTGGACAGCTGCAAAGGGAATAAGCAACAAAATGCCCCCCCAACAACCTGGTGTGCACGGATAACAGATTTGCTCTCTGCTGCAAGACGCTGGACAGACATCTGATGACCGGGGACTGCGTCTCATCACCACACAGCAGGGTAAGGACTGAGAGCATTCAAGTAAAGCTAACAACTGGGCCTCAAACCCTGATATGTGTGGTGACTCTGCGTAAAAGATTTAAAAACAGTAAAAACACCAAAACTATGTTTCCCAAAGACATGGTGTCTGACTGACCCAAAAAATCCAGATATCGTGGCAGCACACCCAACTGTGAAGAACATTATGTCTCACTATAGGGTCAAATGATGTTGTAAAGAAACGTCGAATTGCTGAAACTGGATTAGGGAACTGCTTGACACAGTCACCCCCCTAGCGCAAATGTGTTTACAGTGGTCTCTATACCGTCAGTCAGAAGAGGAGATGAGAGATTCAGCCGACTGTTGGGACTAAACAAAGGCTTTCAACTGAATGTACCGTCCACTCTCTGAAGTTCATTGACAATTTAAACATTTCTGGGAGCGCAGACATCTTTTTAAAGCAGATAGACTTTCCCTTAACAAGCCAGGAGTAAAGCTGTTCACCTCTAATCTGCTTACTTCTGCGCTACAATCTGCTCCCTCTGCCAAGGTCACAAAACAAAAGAAGACACAACAAAGTGCGCAGTGATCCAGACAGCCCCCGCCGTGCAAAGATTTGACCATGGGAGAAGAGAGCGAGACACGAAACCTCCACTCCCCTCTTCACCCGTCCAGCACCCTCAAACTTCCCAACCCCGAACTTCTGAGGATTCATCGCTGTCTCTACTGATGTCTCCACACACCCTTTCCCTTATTTCCCATCAATTATGCACCCCTTCCTACCCCCATGCTCAACCCGGGCAAAAGAAACGCCAAGCACCACTACCAGGATGTCAGAAAACTCCTTCCCCCCAGATGATAAGGAAGCTTGTGTGCAAAATCTGGCAAGCACTATCTGATATGTGCCGGGCCTTGGCTGCAGGATGTGATACTAATGACTCTTTCAAGACAAGCCCGGCCCTGTGGATTCAATTCTCCTAATTTCTGTTGTGATAGATAATAGGAAAAGAATGGTGAATAAGCACTTAACTGCAAACTTAGCAATTTAGCATCATCCTCGTCAGCTACAGCCTGTCCCAAAAAATGAAAACACACTAACACTAGCCTTACAAACGTCAGGTCTTTGGGAATCATTTTAATCAAGTGTTATTACTAAGCCACAACTAGATTATGTTTTAACTGAAACCTGGTTAGACATAATAACAGCGTCGGTCTCATCGAGTCAGCTCCCCTAACTTCAGTTTGATGAGAAGATAGTGAATAAGAAAGGAGGTGGAGTCGCCATTTTGTTTAATGACTCATTCCACTGTACGCAAATATGTATGGAATTTGTTTCTTTTGAATATGTTGCTCTTCAATTAAGATCTTCCCCTCAAGCGATGTTCTAAATATCACAGGCCACCTAAATTTCTGCAACCTTCATTGAGACTTCACTGAACTGCTGTCTATTATCTGCATTACTTTGATTGTGAATATTGGCGGTGATTTTAACATTCATGTTGACAGCCCCCAGGACAGGGGGACAAAAGAGCTGTGTTGTGCTTTTGAGAACTATGGACGACATCAGCATGTGACGGAGCCCACCCACATAAGGGGCCCACTGGGCTTGATGTCTCCAAAGGTCTGAACATTTCCAAGGTTGTGGTGACTGACGTGCTCTCTCAGATCATTCCTGTGTTTTCTTTAACGGAATCTCTTGCCCAAAGTGTCCAAACAAGATAATCAGAAAACGGTATATCACTGAAAACACAGTGACCATTATACAGCTTTTCTCCTCACACCAGCCTCCGGCATCAGTCAGTGGCTTGTAGATAATTTCAACTGTAAATCACAAATTATTGATGCCATTGCTCCCTAAGTCACAAGTTGTATCTGGTAGAAAAGATCTCAGGAGAAATGCTCTACTGGAGACAGAAAAGAAAGGTGTAGGAAGAAGCTGAACGAAGGTGGCGAAAAACAAACTCTCGGCCATTATAACTCCTATAAAGAGAGACTTCGCATTTATAATTTGGAACTGGGAATGCAAGAAGGTCCTTTTTCTCTGATATTATCTTAGAAACAATAAAATTCCCGTGCTTTGTTGCTACTGTTGATAGGTTAACAAACCCTCCAGTACCAGTAGCATCTGAACTTTTATTCCAAGGCCTGCAATGACTTTGCCTCCTTCTTCAAAGACAAAATTCAAAAGATTAGACAAACAGTCAGTGCCTCATATCAAGCCAGGATATGTTTGTCACAGTGTTCAAGCAAAAATAGTTCCAATATGACAGAATTTCACACGATCACATACAAACCTGGAGGACATTATTCAACATCTGAAAACCTCGACCTGTTGCCTTGATGTTCTACCAACGGACTTTTCAAAATGTCTTCAATTGTTTGACTTGATGATCTTCTACAGATTGTGAACACATTCTTCTTTCAGGATCTTTCCACAGGCCCTGAAACTGCAGTAATCAAGCCACTTTAAAAAGAAAACCTAGACAAGTCACTAATGAGCAACTATAGGCCAATATCAAACCTTCCGTTTTTAAGTAAATCATTGAAAAAGTAGTCTTTCAACAACTCAACATTTCTTGTCACTAGCAACAGTTTTGATACCTTTCAGTCGGGTTTCGCACCCACCACCGCACTGAAACGGTCCTTGTCAAAGTCTTTAATGACATCCCCTTAACACAGATAATGGCAAATTTCAATTTAGTATACTTGATCTCAGTGCTGCATTTGACACGGTCGACCACGACATACTACTAGACCGATTGGAAAACGCGTTGGCCTTTCTGGCTCAGTACTAAACTGTTTGAATCCTACCTAAAGAATAGGGATTACTTTTGTCTATAGGTATTATGCATTTGAGCGTACAAATATGACGTGCGGAGTTCCGCAAGGCTCCATTCTGGGGCCTCTTTGTTTAACATCTACATGCTTCCACTGGCCAGATTATGGAGAAAAACAAAATAGTTACCATAGTTATGCGGACGCCACCACAAATTTACATAACCTTATCGCCAGGGAATAGTCAATACAAAAACTGACTAAGTGCATCGAACAATAACGGCTGGATGTGCCAGAACTTTTTCGAATAATGAAGGAAAACTGAGGTGGTGTGTTTTTGGAGCAGAGAGGAACGATTAAAAGTCTGCGCTCAGTCTCAAACAACAATGTTAAAACAACAGACAAAGCCAGAAATCTTGGTGTAGTCTGGACTCAGACCTGAATCTTAACAGCCACATTAAGACACATTACAAAGTCAGCCTACTATCACCTTAAGAATATATCAGGGTTAAAGGACTTAGTGTTCAACAGGATTTGGAAAAACTGTCCATGCCTTTATCTCAGTAGACTTGACTACTGTAACGGGGTCTACAGGTCTCCCTAAAAATCAATCAGACACGTGCAGCACTGATTCAGAAAGCTGCTGCTCGAGTCCTCACTAAGACCAAGAGCGGTCACATCACTCCAGTTCTGAAGTCTTTACACTGGTTCCTGTGTCTCAAAGATGATTTCAAAGTACTCTTGCTGTTTATAAATCACTTAACGGTTTAGGTCCAAAATATATGCTGATCTGCTACTACACTATGAACAACCAGACTCTCAGGTCATCGTGTCATCTGTGGAAGTCTGCTTTCTGTCCCAGAGTCAGAACTAAACGGGTGAAGCAGCTTTCAGTTTTATGCTCCTCATATCTGGAATAAACTCCCAGAAACCGTAGATCCGCTGCTACTCTCAGTTTTTAAATCAAGGCTGAAGACCTTTCTATTTGATGCTGCCTTTCCTTAAATGACTATCATTCTTTAAATTTCTTATGCTGCACTGTAAATTATCTTGTGTTTATGTTTCTCTGTTTTTAACTGTCTATTCATGTGTTTTACGGTTTTTAATGTTGGGATTTTTAACTGTTTTTACTTGTGTTTTATCTGTTTAACTGATTTTGTGTAAAGCACTTTGAATTGCCTTGCCTGGTGGAAATGTGCTATACAAATAAAGCTGCCTCTGCCTGCCTTAGCCTTTGGATAACTTTGGGAACTCAGCATGCTGAGTTTTAACCTGCTGTCACAGTGAGATTTATCCAACGTAACCTCAGATTCCTACAGATTGGACTAAAATGTCTGGAAGGACTTATTTATTTTGACAGGGTTAGTTCTAATATTACCATTTGAAGATTTAATAGCGGGAATGTCTTCAAAATAATCAGTGGATCTTAATCTCATAGCGAGAAGGCAACTAGGTCTAGCACCCTGACAGTAATAGCACTGTCTTCCTCTATGGGTGAGGAATTGAGATTTCTGTTTCAGAATGTTTTTTATTTCTTTCTTGTCTACTGATTGTTCTAAAGCTATCCGTTGAGTAAAATCAGTTTGTAACAGCTTCAAGGTTTTGCAGCTTCAGCAACGTAGCTTTGTGCGCATTAGAGCAGAAAAGTATGATATTGCTCCTAATAAAACCTTTTCTTGCGTCCCACATTATCCTGGGGTCCTCTACT
>NW_022605629.1:179016-179180 GCF_008692095.1 Etheostoma spectabile | reverse complement strand
CCTCTACTGAGCCAACATTAATTTCTGCAAATATCTGGAATTCTCCTATAAACTGAGTGATATAGGATTAATTTTTCAGTAAAGAAGTATTGAAGCGCCATCTAACCGCACGTTGAGACAATTGACCAATTGTGGTTGCGCAAATGACGCCTTTATGGTCTGAT
>NW_022605629.1:178940-179006 GCF_008692095.1 Etheostoma spectabile | reverse complement strand
TGCCATTGGAAGTAACAGCGCTTTATCAGTTGAATGAAATAATTGAGAGGATGCAAAAAGAAAATC
>NW_022605629.1:178573-178930 GCF_008692095.1 Etheostoma spectabile | reverse complement strand
AAGGATTTGTGTCTACCTGAGAAAAAGGAATAGTCCCTACAGGTGGGATTAACTGTACGCCAAATATCTAAGCTGCTGGCTCATGACTTCAGAGCATTAGTGGCCTGATCCTGGTTCCTAGTGGCCTTTGCTTTTGACCGATCAATATTTGGTTCCCACACAGCATTGAAATCTGCACCAAATATAAAAGAATAGTCCGTTAACTCCAGCATTTGATTGGTGAGCTTACTGTTGAAATTGCCATCAAAAACATTAGGCGCGAAAGCTGACACAAATGCAATTTTTCTGGCCCCAAATTTTGTTGGAGATCACAATCCTGCCTGAATCATCTGACCAAGAGGACAACGCTTTAAGTGG
>NW_022605629.1:178102-178563 GCF_008692095.1 Etheostoma spectabile | reverse complement strand
TTGACATCAATGGCCACGCCTTTTGTTTTTGAGGATCACCTGCCTGGTTGTGTAGCAGAGGACGTTGAAAATCAATGTGTGATTAGTAGTGGTGTTCTTCTTTGGGCTATCACTGTAAATTCTGTGGGCTTTCAACATCTGCTAGATTTGGGAACCGCTTAGGCAGTGAGCATGAAAGATACTGGACAGCATTAGCACCGTCTAGTCCCTCTTTCAAGCCGATGATGCGGATGTTGCCTCTCCGGTTTCTGTCCTCAATATCTGCTAGCTTCACCTCCGGGCTCCCGAAAAGCATGGCAATGGCTGTCAAGAATACTTGCGTTGCTTTCCACAGTGTTTATTAAGTTATTGTCACATTTGATCTGATAGAGCCTATTGCAGTCAGAGATGCTAGCTGGGCATGGATAGTAGTTAGCTTATTGTCGTCTGTTGAATCTGAGACTGGATCTGAGAAAAGCGTG
>NW_022605629.1:172927-178092 GCF_008692095.1 Etheostoma spectabile | reverse complement strand
CGAGGTAGCTTTTCTGTTTCTCCAGCAATGCCTCTGCAATGGCATTTGTATCATCGTGTTGGACTTTGACTAACTTAACTTTAACAAGCACAAAATGGTAAAATATCAAAGATGGAACCATATAAAACAAGTATTTGACAATTTTGGGCCAGAAGCTACACCTTAAGCCGCCATCTCTGTCCAGCCAATCACATGACTCCTTCAAATATATATGATACATGATAGAGCAAACCAAAGATATTATGGTCCAATTCTGCAGAAAATAAGGTAGATTCATTTTGACACTGCGCAATGCAATTGTTTGAAAATTACACTGACTGGCATAATCAGCAATCCAAAAAACCTATTTCCGACTTTAAAAGGTTTCCATCTTTTCCACAGTATGTGAAGCTAATGAACTTTGAAGAGGAGATCCGGGCCCACCGGGACCTGGATGGCTTCCTGGCGCGGGCCACTATCCTGCTGGATGAGACCGCTGCCTCCCTGGATGACGTCCTGAAGAGAATGCTGCACCACGTGGGCCAGGACAGCAATGCATCTGAGCCCAGCTGCAACTTCGAGGAGGTGATGAGCATGCTTTTCACAGATGCAGGAGCGCAGGAGGTCAACGGTAAGCAATGGAGTCGTTTGGCTTGCATGTTCAAACCAGCAAGTGTGTGGAAATACAATCACAGACACACAAAACACAATGTGACATAGAAATTGTACCACAATCACACCAAGACCCCATTACATCCGACAGCTGACCTAAAAAACCTCTGACGTCTGCACAGGTCAACAACTAGCTGAAGAATAGCTTCACCTCAGGCTCAGGAGCACAATTGTCACAAAGACTTGAGAATGGTTCAAGAAGCTTTTAAGACCCAAAGGAGTGTTTGGATTGTTTGAATTCGAGGCTGTCCATTTGCCTTGTGGCTTTTTTAAGCGGACACAAATAGAGCTCCATGTGCGGAATCTTGTTGGCAACCATTTACACGTGCAGACGTCAAACGTTTTCCAGGAAAACTGTCAAGCTGTTATCCTATTAATCATTTATTTTTAATTGACCAGGGCCACGGAGAACAACACAACTGCCCATCAAAACTAACACAACATTAAGTTGGCTGTAGTTAAATATTTTTCAGGTAATTGAAAAAGGTTTTTGAGATGTTTTGGTTTATTCTTTTCACCATAGCAGCATGGTGCCATGTAGAGCAGGATGCCACTTTTGGTGTTTACAAGTGGTTAAGTCAGTTAGGTGAATCTCAATCCATTAGAGCAGGAGAAATCCGCCCTCTTACATAACAGTATGAAGCCATTGTTGAAGCCTCTCTCTCTGCTGCAAGCTGTACGGAACACGGTATTACAAAAGTATTTATTTGCATTCTTTTAGGTTAATGTCACAAAGAATTAAAGAAATAGGTTTAAATTAAAGAGAAGATTTAAAGGGGCTGTTAAGAAGCAGGAAAAAAGGGGTTTTCTTCCCACTATAGGAGCATGTCGAGGTAATGGTAGTGTAAGGACTGCCTGTCATATACTCTGTCTGCAGTGTTTTCTTGTCTGGCCGGGCTGGTGTCCGCAGTTGTTGATTGTTAGTCAGAGGTAGGTGGTGTGTGACGCTCACCCTGCACCGCCGCCTCTGACAAGATCTGCGAGCTGATAATTGACTTCTGTCATCGATCACTCACTTAGCTTTTCAAATTGCTCTCCGAGACTCTCAAGCTGTGGTGGCTTTGGCTACTTGACTGTTTCTCGCCCAGAATACCCCACTCAGGCGCAAAAGAAGATACTTTTTTTTTTCTCTCTCTCTCTGGCTGCCATCTTAACAAGAAAAGGCTTCAAGCGCATGTCTGGGCTGTCTGGAAATGTTTTGAAAATCAATTTGAGCAAGCAACATAGAAAAATAAAGTAAAAACATGTAGATCAGTAATACTTCATTATAAAAATCTGCAGCTGTGGAGTGACAGTTATAGTTGGTTGACAAAACCAATATCTGCCCATACTGTATCAAAATATAGCACTTTTAAAGGAAACACCAGCAGTACGTACTGTAGATTTAAATATTAACGTGCACTCTGCTGATATAAAAGCAGTCAGTAGCCAAGTGTGCATCCTTATCAAAGTTAAAGCTAAAGATTCTCCCAAACAATATATGGTCTTGATTTTCTTTTGCTATGTGCAGCAAAAAGTGCTGTTTGAAACCAGTTGAAACTTGAGTCATCACTCTGGGGAAATGTGTTAGCTGCAGCAGAAGATTCAGGAGAAAAGTAGATGAGAATAAGTTGATAATTAGCTGCACACAGAGGATGATGTAACAATTCCACAAATTAGGACGACAATTTGAAACATGCAAATGAGCCGCACAACTGGGCTGTAGCTGTTAAATAATATCTACACTCGGTTATGTAACCTACATACAGTACATATTTACAGAGTAAGTCGGTCGATTTGTCAATCAGCCTGTGGATTTCGGTTACCTATGACCCCTTATGTTTTAATTTGGTATTGTTAATTATTTAATAAGGATTTATGCACCACTCCTCATTTAGAAATCCTTCTCTTCAGCATCTTGTTTTGCAATGAATTCCCTTCACTTCAGAGTAACATGTTGGATCCCTCAATCCAAATCATGAACATTCACACATGAAACACTTGTGTCGGTGCTCGGGGTGGGGGAGAGAATTATCTCCGTGGAAGGAACAAAGGCTCTTCCCGGGGGAATACATTCATATTGCACGTAAGTATGTTATCAACGTGACATATCTCTCCAGGTATTAATTTCTGTCATATTCACTCTGCCACAGCTGGGTTATACGGCTGGCGAGCGGACCAGCTCATTTGGAGTGTAATACTGTACAGCTGTGAGATAAAGAGAACGGGGCGAGATTATAACCGCCAAAAGAACAGAGAATTACAGAAACGAAAAAGATGAAAAGCCCACCGAGATAATTAGTCCCGCTATAACTTGTACAGAGCAGCCAACTTGTGCTGTTTCCTTTTTTTTGTATTTTTTTGTTCACTTTTGTCTCGGGATTTGGCAATGGAGCACAGTACACGCATTGTGCAGAGGGATAACGAAACAGTATTGCTGAATATGCAATGCATAGATAATAAAATAACTCCAGCCACTTCCACAAACCTTCCTCTATTAATTAAAAATAATACTTTATCCTTTAAGATACTCCAAGCATTTAAACCAATAAATGATCATAGGAAGCTGAAGATGATGATGGTGCTTACAACAGTGATGAGTGGCTGCCACAGAATGACTAATTCTCAATATTTTGAGCAATGATGTATTTTATAATTGCATTTTCTTCTCTTCCTCTGAGATCCTGTTAGCAGCTACAGTGCTCGGCGCTATATGTGCTGCTGATTGTGGGCCCTATTTGTGAGGACTGGACCATAATTTCTCCCTAAATAGCTGTCACCTTTGATCAATCCTGCCAGCTCTCAACTTTGCCTCCATTTACATAATCCTCCTGTGTTATATACACTTTTTTTTTTTTTTTTTTTTTTTTACAGCTGCAAAGGTGAGCATGGGACTTCTTTTTTGAGACAAGGTCCTCCTACTGTATATTTTCAAAACTATCTTAAGAAAACCTATAACTGCAATAATTTACACAGTGTGTGAGATTTGTGACCCTCGGGCCCTTGATTGATGAACTTTTTTAATGAATCAAAAGACACATGAGCATCTGTTAAAGCAGCAGTGTTATTATTTGTATTTCCAAACTGCACACACATATTGATTTTCTGTAAACAGGTGCTGTATATGTTTGAATCAACCGACTTTGCCTTCTGGTAATATATCTTTTCCAGGCCGGCGGCATGGCCTTTCACTGTGAAAATCTCTCTGTATGTAACGCTCTGCGTGATCAGAATACTAAATTGAAACTATTAATTCAAGCTCTTTACCACATGAAAAATGGTGGCCATACATGTCATTTTTCTCATCTTTGGATGTCTTCATTGACGTCGTTGGGTTTCTCAGCACTTGCTAAACAACTGCTATCAGTGATAAAATCCAATTTTTGGTAATAGCCAGTAGACGGTAATCAAGATAAGATCTCTCTGTGGCCAACAAAGACGAGACATTGAGGGATTTTCTCTGGAAAATGATATTTAATATGCATGAGCTAAAGGAGGGCCGGAAATGAAGCTTCTGTTCAGCAGAGATATTTATGTACGTGCTTGTTAACCAGAGTGTGTGGTGTGTGTGTTGTGTGGGTGTGTGTGTGTGTGTGTGTGTGTGTGTGTGTGTGTGTGTGTGTGTGTGTGTGTGTGAATATAAAATCAAAGGTACTGGTTGCCCATTGATCGAAAAAGGTGACTGAACTGACTCTGGTTTCTCCTCTTGGTTTTTCTCCCTCCTTCTCCCCATGCAGACAAATCTCAAAGTTTCGTTTTCTTTGATGACGGTAAGCTGTGCTAATTTGATGGAAATGTCAGCCGCCATGAGGCTGCAATCAGTGGTTTGCTTCTGTACCAATCACCATCAGTACACCGTTTGTGTTCCGCTCCACACTCAGGACTGGGTCGATCTATTGAGTCATCAAATGATTACAGAAACAAGCAATCCCTCCCATGTCACAGATATCGATGCCTCTCCAGCTGCCACTCAAATCAACACCCTCTCCATCCCGCGGACTCATTGTCCAATAAAACAAGTTATCTCTCTAAAGTACCGCGAAGAAGAAAAGCTGCTGGTTCTGGTTGATTGCTTTGAGTTTAATGTAACAAAATTATTTGGCAATAGTACTTAGTCCTTGACATGTTCTGGAGATTTATTTATTTTTTGAACTGGTTATATTATTGGAATTAAGCTTTTCATGTATGCAGCACTTGACTGTAATTATTGTACCCATGTAGGCCGTCGGTTTATTTACCATTAATGTTATTTGCTGTTATGCAAGCGCGTAGAAGATTAGAATTTACAACCTTTCTCGATAACGAGGTTTCACCATTGACCCAGTCCTAGTGGCCCTCTCATCGCTATGTGACGTCATACGTATGTGTGCTGCATGGCGATTGGCTATGATGGATACCTATAGTAAAGGTTTCATCTGCCACTGCTGTATGGATCCTTCCTGTGTTTTAATCACCTCCTTCAAAGTACCCTCCGCAATCCACGCTTTGAAGGAAACCAATCATTTGTTTGTGTGTGTGTGTGTGTGTGTGTGTGT
>NW_022605629.1:171958-172917 GCF_008692095.1 Etheostoma spectabile | reverse complement strand
GTGTGTGTGTGTGTGTGTGTGTGTGTGTTGGTCTACCAATGGTTGAGATCACAGTTAATCTTTAAGGCTGCATAAGATCAGAAGGCTTTATTGAGGTCACCTTCTGAGCATAATGTATGAGCACATATCTCTGTAGATTTTCTGTTGCTGATGTATGACTGGCACATCAGCCAAAAGAAATATTAACCACTGTTTTTTGCCTGGTAGCGTATTTATTGAGTTGTCTCTCTCTTATTTGTGACAGACTGAATTACAGAAATTGTGATCTGCCCCCCCAACCCAATCGCGTGAATAATGCAGTTAAAGAATTCCCCAAGAATCCAGAAAGATCAAAGGGGCCAATCCAGCCATCCAGTCTTGCCGTCCTCATATTTTTTCATCACTTTTCTATTGAAGTTTGTCACATTTGATATGCTGCGTATGAGCATCTGTGAATTTTTTTGGGGTCTTCCTTTCTGTGTATGGAAACTGCGGTGTTTGCATACCAAAAGCTGACGAAACGGTGCAGAAACCTTCGCATAACTGACAAGCATCAAATGGGCATGTCTTAATTAGTCTCCCACTTGATCACATCAGCAACCCTCTCTCGCACACTCTTAACACCAAAGTCATTATTTTGTTACAGGTTGTTACATATTTTATTTTATTACATAAGTTATTTTTTAAACCATTGAGGCATAATAAAGTGTGTTCATTAACCTCTAAAAAGGCTGTCTGAATTTGTGTTTCGAGGCCAGGCCGAGTGTTTTGTTTGAATTCGCAACGTTAAACGTTAAAGTCAAACCACCTTCCATTAAAAAAATGATGCCACGGGGTCCTGACCAAGGGCCCGCATGTGACGAGTTTAGAGTGAGAATGTGTTGTTTATCCACTCAAATATGTGTTGGACTTGTTGCTTCACTTGGATGTTTGTCCTTCACTGTGTCACTAGAAGTCTGTTTTGACATTCTGCTGGGGGG
>NW_022605629.1:170964-171948 GCF_008692095.1 Etheostoma spectabile | reverse complement strand
GGGGGGTGTCTCTGAGCTCAACTCAAATCTTAAGTTACATATAACAAGTTTTGAAAGCAAATCATGGTCCAGTATGCAAGTTACACAAGAGGGATGTGGATACTTGAAACCTCCAGTGCACATACACTAATGTGCAGTAGTAACTGTTGAAATGCATATTACCATATTCATAGATTGTACGTTTTTAGGGAGGATTGGAAACATAACATGTCTTTAGGGGATCGTTTAATGAACACTCACCAAAATAATATAAGCAGCAGAGAAAAGGTGGCACTTCTTGGGTATAGTGAGTGACACTTAAAGTATAAGCCAAAACCTCTGGATCGTCTATATAAGTTGAAAAGAGTCTATGCATCTACCCATGTGTACATCTTTGCTCACACTACTCTTTTCGACACACGGCGCAAGTACATTTTGGTAGAGATCTGGTCTGACCACTTCTTTACAGGGAGAGGTGGCAGGCTGGACATTAGTCAGTTGGTAGCCAAACTGACACCTTTAGCTAATGCAAGTGCACCTTTAGTCCCCTTACTCTGCCTCAACTAAAGCAAAGATTCAGTATTGCAAATAGATGCAAAACCACGAACAATAATCTTGAAACGACACAGAGAACCCCCTATGCATGGAAAGTACAGGATGTAAAATACATTAGTCACAAAATCAGATAGTGCTGCTGCCATGAATCACAACTCTAGACTGTTTACAATTTCGTAATCATTCTGTAGAAGCTTCCCACGTTTAGTAATGGCGACATTTGACTCTGAACACTGACGGTTTTCATGCTCTTTATTCATGCTCTGTTGAGCTACTCCCAACACTGAAGCATTCTCTCTCACTTAGAAAAGACATTTTGTCTCTAAAGAAATATGGAAGTGGTTGTAATACAAAGGCTAGCAGTTAGCCGTTAGCTTCTCTTGGATGGTCAGACATTGGCCACCTCGTCAGTTAGTCTGGAAGACCACAGATACCCCAACACATTGTCCA
>NW_022605629.1:168519-170954 GCF_008692095.1 Etheostoma spectabile | reverse complement strand
TTGGTCTCCTTCTCCCCCCCCCCCTCCTTTTATCTTTTAATCTTTCTTTTGTTCTGTTTGCATGTCTCTCTCTTTCTACCTCCCCTCCCTGACGTCAATAAGAGATTGGATGGTTTGTGATTATTACATGGCTGTCAAGCTTACTGCTATTAATTGAATTGAATCCCAGTCCATCTCCTTTACTTCTCTGTCCCTTCCCTCCCTCTCACTCTTCTTTTCATCTAGTCCCACTCTCATTGTCCTTCTTGTCTGTCACTTTTATTTTTTGTAAGATTTCTTTTTCATTCCTTTGGTCCTTCATTGCCCCTGTTTCTGCTTGCATTTTCCCTCTCTCTCTGTTTCCCTTTCTGCATGTCTCCTCCTACTTGTTCTCTCTTCCTGTCCCTATCCTTTCTTTTATTTTTCTCTCTCTGTCTCCCCCTGGTACTTCTTTTCTTCCCACCTTTCTGAATCTCTCCCACCCCACATGCCAGCTTTTTCCCCTCCTTTTTCTCTACAGGCTTCTTTTCATCCTTTCGTCTGCTCTTTCTATATTCTCTCTCTCTCTTATTTCTCTCTCCCTGGCCTGTTCCCCCCTCTCTCTCTCTGATTCTCCCACCCTGGCTCTCTCACTCCTTGAGCCCTGTGATACTGTTGTCATGGTGACGCCCATCATATTCTGGCATGAATGGAGGATACCTTATTGATGAGACGGCATGGGAGCGAGAGAGTGATGGAGAGAGAGACAAAAACCGATGGAAAGAAAGAAAGGGAGAAACCACTGGCAGAGAAAATCCGAGTGATATGGAAATGATTGTCCCCGCTGCTTATGATACAAAACATTTCCACCCTGTAGTTTGCTCAGTACTGATGAGTGGAAGAGAACATTGCACCCTGAATCTTGTCCAGGGGTTTGAGGCTGGTTAGTCTGGGGCTGGTTAGTCGGGGCTGCTGAAGAATATCCCCCAAAACACTATTATTCATCACTCTCAGCGTGAGAAGTCGGAAAGGGAGATTCCTCTTATTAGGAAGCAGCAAGCCTTTTTCAGCGGTTTCCCCTGTCGCCCATATTTAATGATTTGCACTTTGTAAACATGGCAGCATAATGAAATGTGTTTAGTTTTTTTAATCTGTGAACAGAAGCGTTGAGGTTTTCTCGGGTCGGATGGACATCGTTATTAGTTTATTGTGATGTGGTGTTTGCACACTGACCAGACTGGCGTTCCAGTCTACAGCCGAAAGCGTGCTAGTTAGACACTTCTGATGTAGACATCATATTGAGAGGCTTGGCACAGCAGATCAAGGCTCTAGACTTCTATTAAACGTTTAAGGCATTTTGGCTGACACCATTAGGCTGGTTAAAAAAATCCGAGTCAGGTTTTCATTTAAACACATCATTATTTCAGGTTGAAACTACATGTAGGGCTGGGCAATAATTCAGTATGATAATTCATTGTCTTTTAATGCAGTTACATTTTGATTGAATCACATATCGAGATATCGTGATATACATTTACGTAGTTGTAACAGATAATAACAAGCACATACTAACTAAATTTTCTCAGAAAATCTGTTATGAAACATTTTGAGGGAATATCATTTGACGATTTGTTTTAACATCACTGTAAAAATGTGTGTGTGTGTGTGTGTGTGTGTGTATACGGTATGTATGTATGTATATATTTATTTTTGTGTGTTTATATATATAGCTGACATTATTGATGATAATTTATCTAAAATCTCATTGTAAAAACTATTTTTTGAAAGCAACAATTGTCCCTCCAACAATATCATCGATGTATTATGTCAAGAATATCATCTTATTTTCTCCTTATCGCCCAGCCCATACTACACGCTTCAGGATTGTTGCAATCGGCTGCCATGCATTGCTGGTGCTAGGAGTTCAACACTGTGTGGTGGAAAATGAGAGCATGGGAGGATCCAACTGGATTTGAGGTCGATTTCAGCTAACTTGTGTTTGACCTCTGACCTTTCCCCCTGCAGTGCATCTACTGTCAGAGACCATCCAGGGAGTGACAGCCACCGCTACCGGGATCCAGTACCAGCAGTCCTGGCTCTGCATCCTGTAAGCCGTATTGTGTTTGTGTTTGTGCATGCGTGTTGGCGTTTGATCACCAAATAATGACCCACCAGTTTTGTTATTTATATATCAAGTCAAAATACCCAAAAATACAACTTCTCAAATTTAAGAACGATCTTCTTTAGTTTACATCAAATTTAATATTTTGGTGTGAGACTGTTCGTGGACTAAGCAAGCAACTAAAGTAGTATGTGTACAGTAGTATTTGAATGAGGTATTTTGGTCATCCTTTTAAAAATGCTATTTTTTCTAATTTTGTGTTTAAAATGCACTTCATCCCAACTGATAGAACTATAGGAATTTGTGTGGGTTTGCCTTTGCCGTGTGTGTGTGTGTGTGTGTGTGTGTGTGTGTG
>NW_022605629.1:166685-168509 GCF_008692095.1 Etheostoma spectabile | reverse complement strand
GTGTGTGTGTGTGTGTGTGTGTGTGTGGAATACTGTCTACCTGTTGCTGCTGAAAGAGAGGTTAATCTATGAAAATGAAGGCCACTGGCGGTGAGGTGAAGCATCATTAACATTTATTAAAACCTCCTCCTTCTTTCGCTCCATTACAGCTGCAACGTGAAGCATCTCCAGAGGCGTCATGTGTGCATCTCCCGTCTGGAGAGGCCGCAAAACTGGGGGGAAAACTGCTGCGAGGTCCGCTATGTCATCCTGATCCTGGCTCCGCTCAAAATGGTAACTGTCGCCCAGAGGGGGCAAATGTTACTTGGGATTAATCTGACTTTGATGGATTATTGAGGCATTTTTTTAAACCACTTGTTTGTTACATTTGTTCATATTTCATCCATTCAATTATTCTTATTTACTGAATTTGTGCTGCGTTGTTGCTGACTGAAGTTGTGACTGTGACTCGTCTAACTAAAATATTCCTCTTTATTCATTTGTTAATTAATTCCTTCAGTTAATCACTGATAATGTGCTGTGAAGAGATTTTTCTTATCACTTCCACTGTCATTCTTTTCTCTCATCTTTGCCTAAAGCTTAAAGTCATGGGAAGTGTTTTAGCTGCAGGGGTATGGGTATTAGTAAAGTCCAACTCGCCATATGATCAACGTAAGCATCCCGCTGCCATAGCACCCTCTGCCTTATTCACCATTTACATACCCTCCTGCTCTGCTTTCAGCTACTTTCTTTAAAAGGAAATGTATATTTAGTTCAATTCAGTTTTTTTCAGATTTTTGAAAATTAGTCTGCTTATGCAAATTCAGTCTGCCACCTGTCTTTATTCCAATTAAGTTTAGAATTCTTAAAGGCGAGTTCAGTTCTGACTGAAATTTTTGATTGAATAAGGATCACCATTTTCGGCTTTTGCACTTTTACCCCCAAAATGCCTAGATTGGTTTGACTGATTTTTAACAGGGTTTTATGTCTCTGTGCTTCCTGCTGTGTTTCTTGCTGCAAGAAGACACTAATTACAACATGTTAAAAACAAGGTCCTGTTGACAATGACAGCTGAGAAAATGTTTTCTGTAATTTAAAGTAAAAGGACAAGTGGGGAGAAAACACACACAAGCTACTGATTATGTGGCACAGTAATTAAAGTAACAAGAAATCATTAAACAATTCAACCACAGAATGTTTGGCCTGCACATGTTAGTTATAAAATAGGATAATCAATTAGATTCTTTCATTATTTTGCATTATTTGCATTATTTTTTATTTAAAAAAAAAAAAAAGAGTAGCCAGCTTTAAAGGAACTCTTCTTAAGGTTTTTTTCTCACTTGAGTATAGATTTTATTTTCTAAAGGGATAGCTTGGGTATTTTGAAGTGTGGTTGTATGAGGTACTTATCCATACTCTGTGTATTAGCTATGTCCTGCTGTGGATGGGGGCACCAAATAACACATTTTAGACACCTAAAAACATCTAAATGTACGCTATAATAAGAATACTTTCACCGCTTAATCTTTCCATTAGTGTTGTGGGATTTGTCTGCAAGCACTCAAACAAACCTAAAATAATGCACGAAAACACCAATGGATTGAAGATTAAAGTTATTATTATTAGTGTACAATAATAACAGACAATTATTATTATTTATATAGCACATTTCATACAAAAGGCGTAAACTCAATGTGCTTCAAGACCTGATTGGCTTAACCCTTGTGTTGTTTTCCCATCAACAATGAAAAAAAAACACAACGTCTTGGTCACTTTTTTTCAACATTATTAATGGTGTTTTTTTCCAAAGTTTTTGATATTTTTTATGTTAATTTAATGTAAAAA
>NW_022605629.1:158953-166675 GCF_008692095.1 Etheostoma spectabile | reverse complement strand
TAACTTAAAACGGGTCAATGCGACCCAAGGACAACATGAGGGTTAAGAAAGCATTGGCTGATGCAGCATCTGACTTCTCAATATAGATGTAAGTAGTGTCAACAAAGCATATTATCTCCTTCAATCACAAGTTGAATACATTTTTTTTTTTAAATGTTCAATGAAGGTTGGATTTTATGTCAGACTTTCCTTTTCGTTGGGGAACTGAAGCCATTATATCCATCTCTGCTCTCTTTAAAGCCACCAGATTCCTTTTGACAAAAACAGTAGTTTTAGCTTTCAGAACACGGGAGTTTCTGCTCCTCTGCTGCCTCAATCGGTTAGTTAGTTTGTGTGATTGTGTGACTTTTTTTGGAGGTTTTAGTACTGTATTTAATAAAGTTAAACAATAACAAACCAACCTATTGAGTCAGCGGTAGACTTGTAACTCCAGTGTTGTGCAAGTTAAATTTACCCGTTTTGATCAACCGAGTCTGGTGGCTTTGAACAGCTATAGTTCCCTCTCGGAGAGGCCTGTCTAATGGCAAGGTAAAGCGGTGAAAGTATTCTAAATACAGCAGACACTTGGGCCTTTTTCAGGTGGCTAAAGTCAATTTTGCTGTGTGGCCCCGTCCACAGCAGTACACTGCTTAACGTATGTTTCGGTACTCCTACCTTCTTATCCAAACTGTTGACTGGTTCCGGCTGCCATCTAATCTGTAGTCAATACATTAACTATGGATAAGTACCATGTAGAACCCCACTTCAAAACACCTGAATCTATCTATCTCTTGAATGTCATTTAAGATCAATTTGACTTGCTTTTTATATATTAATTCATTACAATACTGCAAGCTCTACTGATATAGCTGTTAAACTGCCAACTGCCTGTTGACCTAAATTTAATCCGAAGCCCTCACAGTGTTTTGTGTGGGTACCAGTGTCCTGTTGGCTGAACCTTTCGGGTCACTGTTGTGTGCAGCATGACTGTTTTCTTCAGCTCTGAAGAGCTTTCCGATGGAGTTTGCCACATATCCTGTAATACCCTTCTCTCCCATCAAAACATGAACTCTTTCTACTTCCCATCAAACCACTCAACCCTCCTGTCCTCTAACGCTTGGTCCTGAGCTTTCAACACACACACACACACACATACACATACATGCACCAACAAACTTCACTCTCCCGTCTCAGATGGCACTGATTGTTGCCTCTTATCCTTAACCCCCTCTCTGCTGAAAGAAGGGATTTCTTCATGCTAGGGGGTTGGCGTGACCCTGGCAATCAGCAGTTCTTCAGCTAACTGCATTATGTTTTCTGTTTGTTTGTTTGGTTTCTAAATCTTTTTTCCCCATGAGCCCTCCTTTGTGTTTGTGCGTCTTTCCCCAATTCTTCAAGCGCCCTCCTTGCCAGTCCTGCAGGCAGCAATCACAACCACTAATGGCATTCTTAGAGACATTAATCTAAGTCCCTAGTAAACATAAAGCACTGTTATGTCTCAATTATCCCTGATGGCGACGGGTTCTGCGAGAAAAATCGTTGAAGGGGCATGATGATAATGGTAATAGAAATTCCTTTAGTGTGTGTGACAAATGTATATAATCTAGTGTCTGTATGGGTGAACCATTTCCATCACCCTCCATTTAAAGAGCTTCACAGCATTTGTGGCTTTTTTCTCCTTTTTTTACACAGGATGAATGTAGTAAACAGACATGACCTTTCTTCAAAAATGCTCTGTTTCTCATGTACTCAGTAAAACGCATACCTGAATGTGCCGAGCCACACGTTCATGTGCTGTTGCCCTGAAAGAGACTCCTCAAGCTCTTTTGCAAGCTGCCCTCGGTCTTTGATTTTGACAGCACAGAGTTACTCACTGTGTCCTCTATTTTTACACAGTCATTATTCCAGTTGGTCTGGGTAATTTGGGTAGAAGTGGCCTTCAAACCAAAAGGATGAATTCTACTGAATATATTGTTCCCCTGATGCTGCCTACCTTTAGGGCCACCGGCAGGTCAAGATTCTCACAACTTGACATTGAATAGACAAAAAATGGTATGGTTACCAGTAGATGTATGCCAATGACTATGGTGATCCTCTAGTGCCACCATGGGGTTGACGTTTTCAGTTTTGAATGAAATGTCTCGACAGCTTTGTGATGAATTGCCCTGGAATTTACTTCAGATGTTCCTTTTTTCCCTCGGGGTGAATTCTATTCACTCTTATCATCTCCTGACTTTTCATCTAGCACCATCATCAGGTCAAATTGCTAATTTCTTTTATGCCTCTATTTCTTTGACTCGCGATTAACACTCGTGCGTTCTGCGATTTGGGCCTCGGGCCACTACGTAGAAAAAAAGTGGTGCAGCAGTAACAGTGTTAATTGGCTAATGTTAGCAGAAACAAAGCTCCTTAAGCTGAAATGGGTAAAGAAATGGGTCTTTTGAATGGTCTGAGTTTCAAAGCCCTTCAAGATGGTTCTCTCCACAAGACAAAAGTTATTTGCCTGTCACCTTCCTGTCAATGACTGAGTTACCGCCAGAGTACGTTGAGTCAAACACCACTTGCTGAGAACCCAAAAGCCCACCACGCTGGATAATATGTCAATTTACCCATCTGTTGTTGCTTGATGGGCTTAAATTATGCTTTCAGCAGATTTTCTGAGCATACAGTACTTTTTCAGGGTTATCCTGAAGAATATTCTAGACAGCATTCGTCATTGTTTTGGATTGTTGCAATAATACTTAACATTTGCATAAAGCAAGCAGATTTGTCCACTACCATGTTAAGAATATTTAATCATTTTTAAAAAAAAATCCCTTTTAAAGTTAATTTAGAACACAAATAAAATGTGGGATTAATTGTGAGTTAACTATAGACAATCACGCGATTCATCGCAATTAATTATTTTAATTGATAGACAGCCCTAATTTGTCCACATACAGAAGTTTGCATTTATGTCAACTTGTCAATGCACACAATCGTACAGCGCTGCCTCTCCTACCTGTGGTCTGACTGGAGGTACTTTACGCAGGCAGAGAGCCTTCAGATAAATGAAAATCCAAGATTCTCTCAGCTCTGGTTAACATTCATTTGCCACTGTGAGAAAGCTTAAAGGCTTTAGTTACTCTGTTTGCTGCATCTGCTGCTGTACGCACTGAGCCCGGCTATGTTTGTACCATCACCACCTGGCTTACAAGGCTTCGCTGGCACACTCTCCCAGAGCCTCGCAGGACATTATTACCGTGACACAAACACAACTCCAAATGAATGCTAATGCTGCTCCGTGTCCGCCGGACAGAGGTGGGAAAAGTACAAGTGAAATTACCTAAAAATAACAAGTAGTTCATTTAAAATGTACTTCAAGTAAAAGTTACTTAGTTACATAAATCCAAAATTACTTTGTTTTTAATTAAAGAAAAATCTATTCAAATGTATAAACATGTATACCAATGTATACACATAACAATAACAATTTAATAAACTCCCCTTCAGAAAGTTTGCTTACTGTTTTTGGCCATCTTGTGGGAGATCCCAGAGCTGGTCTTGACTGCTGCATCCCTGGATGCCTTGTTGCGTTTGCAGTTTAACTAGCAAAGCTTCAGATGTCGCGCTCCGCTCTGCATCAGCCAAGTTGTATTTCTCTGCGTGTTTAGAGACTTACACTTAGACTTACTTTATTTTTAGTAAGTAGTGGCGATTCAATTCTAATCCTTCACACAGCAATCTGTCCTCTGCAAACTCCACACACAGCAATACCTTGACTTTCAGTAATAACCTTGAAGTCCAGTTTGGTTAAAAACTTGGCACTCTGTATCGACCTCTTTCTTTACCCATGAGCTGACATTTTTGAGAGATAACAGCCTATTTACATCCATGCTAGGATCTCGTAGTCACCGTCGAAGTCTACGGCGTGGCCATGCCCGTTAATTTTACTGTCTATGGGTCCGACACATTGCAGTTTTTCTTCTACTTCTTTTTAATTGCGACTTGTAACCAGAGAAGAAAAACCTGCATACGTTCCGGTGCGTTTTTTTTTTTAATTTGTAATGTAATGTAGATTTGTAATGTAGTGAAATTCAATACTCAAAACATAGTCAGGTACGTTTTAAAATACCAAAGTTAAAAACTACTTGAGTAAATGTATTTCATTACTATACACCTCTGCCGCCTGTTTGCTAAAGTTCTCCATATCCATCAGGTGATAATATGTCAGTGTTGTTATGACAGCCTGTTGCCACTGGTTTAACACAGGTTTAACAAAAACAAAACAATTTTTTTTACAATTTCTTTTTATATATTTAAGAACAGTTTAAAAAAATTACACTGAGACGGAGAATGCGTCCCAAGGCCCAAAAAAAATAAAAAAAAATAATAAAAGACGGAAGGGGGGACAAAACAACACACGCAGAAACAGACACACACAAACAGACACACGCAGAGACAGACACAAGACAAAGGCTAAGCACCTGCGCAAGTTAGAGGTCCGGCCTCTAGCATAATGTCCTAGTCATTGATGTCCAGCCAAGTGTCCAGAATCTTTCCCGGTGCTCCATGAATGCACGCCGTGGAGAGCCCTATATATACACATCCAAATAGGAAAGGGTCCACATGGGCATAGATAGGTCGATTCTTGCATTCTTTTAATGCACCACCACTTCACCATATGCTCTCCAACAGAAAAGCACCAAGACAGCGATGGAGCTGGGCAGGACGTTTGCCACCCTCTTCTCTGACATCTCCTTCAGGCAGAAGCTGCTGGAGACCAAGACGCAGGAGGAGTTTAAGGAGGCTTTGGTGTTACAGAGGCACCAGCTGACGGCAACCAACCAGCTGCCCACCGCTCTGGGGAAGGAGGAGACCGACCCCCGCAGTCACAAGCCCCTCAAGGTGGACAGCAGGGTTTTTGTCTCTGTGTGTGTGTGTGTGTGTGTGTGTGTGTTGGGTGTGTTGTGTGTTTGTGTGTGTGTGTTTGTGGTTTTGTTGTGTGTTGTGTGTGTGGTGTGGTGTGTTGTGTGTGTGTAAGCAAATTTAGTGTGCACAACCTTTTGGGCGAATACACATTTCCACACATTGTGAAGCAGCACTGTATTCATATGATGGCATTGTGAGTCATTCCCAGGGCTATGAGATGAGGCTTGTGATTGGTTAGCACTCGCTAATCTCCATGTCAGACTTGACGAGGTATTTTCCCCCAAATGCTTTTCATCCTATCTTCTTCCCACTCACCTTTTACTTATTTTTCGTCATCTCATTTCTCGACAGATATCTGTAGAGAAGTTAAGCTATGCACATCCATTTCACTTTCAACCTTTATGCCTGTTCTTTTTTTTCTGTTCTTTTTTTTTCCTTTTAATCCGCCTTCCATATCCTTCTCCATTTCGAGCCCCCAACCTCCTCCTCCGCCTCTCCTCCTTGCTCGGCTGGCTTGACTCCTCCATCTTTTCTCTCCCCCTAATCAATCAGCATCAACTCCTGCCAGGCCTCTTCAGTGGGCAAATGACCTTACATCTCTCACAGTCCTGTCAGAACTCCCCACCCCTTAGCTACACGTGCATGTGCACCACACACCACCACCCACACACACACACACACACACACACACACACACACACACACACACACCCAACACACCACAACCACACACACACACACCCACACCTCCAGAGGGGCTCTGCTCAATGCCACAGACCAACATCTCCTGCTAATGTTGCCGTTGACAGCCAGGGCTCCCACATTTTCCCTTGTGTTTTTTTTTTTATAGCGGAGGATTTTGTTAGGTGTTTATCCCAGGGCTTGAAAGGCTCAGTGCCACTCAGTGAATAAGCGATATATATAGAGAGAGACAGATAGACAGAAAGGGGGAAAGACGGGATGGTAGATGGGGGGGGAAAGAGAGAGAGCAAGTGAAACCAAGAGGAAACAGAAAATGATAAAATGATGGAGAAAATGCGAGACCACCAACTCCACATCCGCAATTGAAAATCGGACCACCCGCAAGAACACACCACTTTGGTATACTTTGGAAAACAAGGCCAAATTGTTGTTGTGTTTTTATGTTTTTCCTCCCCGTTGCCTCTCTCTATCGACCATTCACAACGAATGGCAAACAGGTGGACAGTAATTCCTCTCTGAGACTTTTGTTTATCAAACCTGTGCCAACAGCGGGTGATCAGGCTGCACACACACACACACACACACACACACAGAATATGCACACTTGTAATAATAAATGATTCCATGATGTATAGGGATTTAATGGATGAACCGTTCCTGTTGAACAAGTGTGTGTGGCTTCATAAAACTAGCCAGCCCACTCAGGGAGACGGGAAGAGATGTTGATGCTGTTGTTTGTTTTCGGGTTGTTTACGTTGAGGTAAATTGCTTTGTTCTGCCAAAAACCGTCAAACGTTTTTTAGATGACAAATGAGGCAGGAATGATTTTCCTAAGGGCTTTTCTTACTCACTCTCTCTCACACACACACACACACACACACACACACACACACACACACACACACACACACATACACACACCCTCATCACCTTGTTCCATTTTTATTGCGTAATGCTATGTTCAACAAGAAAATGAAACATTGGGTAATTGGATAATTTGCTTAATAAGCTCAGTCAGGACTGCACATTAACTCTATATTCTGTAACCTGAAAGCTCATCTTTTTGAGAAGCGAGTCTCCTTGTGACTCGCGCGGCTCTTTCCCTACTGTCCTCCCATTGACGTCTCTAAAAATCTCCAAATCTTCTATCCCTCGCTGTTGCTGTCATTCCTTATCATTCTGGGAATGCAGGGATCTTTAATAAATGCACATGTAAATGTGGTCTTGCTGATCTGCTTACTTTGTTTTGCATTACACAGTTGAAGCTTTTCCAGGACCATCTTATTAAATTTGGTGATTCACATCACCTCCTGTGGAACCACCAGTTTCTTAGCTGAATCATCAAATGGGTCATTTTGAATCCAATCGTGTCATTGTCCACAGCAGAGGGCAGCATGAAAGTTCAGTTGGACGTGGTATCAGGCTTTTTCTGCTGTTGCGGTTTTTGGAGGCTATCATAATAAATTGGCAAAATGCCTCAGAGCAAAAATGTGAACTAGAAAATATTTTACATCAACAAAGGAAATGGAACTTTGTAATTCACTCACAAACTCCTTCATGTTTAGCTGGTTGCAGTTTCTCCACATGAGCGAGTTGTGCATTCTGGCATTGCCGGCTCTATCTCCACAGCCCTGAGCAGTAAGGTCTGGCTACATCACACATACATTCTGGGATAGAAGAAAAAACGCTCCGGGTTGTTTGCATTTCTTCAAACCAATCGCAATTGTCTTGGGCGGCGCTAAGCCCAGGACGCAGCGACGGGGGCTCTGCAAAACAGTCTCAGGAAGGAACTTGTTTTTGGTGGAACATTTGCACCAAGCACAAGAAAACGCCACATAAAATATTATATTCAGTTACCTGTTCGCACAACACAGTAACGTGAGCTATTCACTGTAAATTGCTCGATGGTGTTTTAAGCCCCCAACTTCAACTCCCAGGCAGCGCTGCAACCATTGATTTTTAGGCACCTAACCCTAACTGTCACTGTCCGATTCGATCGAGTGCAGATTTGAGTCGCACATCCGGGACCTTGCGACAAGTGCAGATTTGAGTTGCGCATACGTATAAATCGCGACAAGTAGCATACAAGATGCTAACGAGAGACTTCTGTAATGTCAATACAGTAAAAAA
>NW_022605629.1:158770-158935 GCF_008692095.1 Etheostoma spectabile | reverse complement strand
ACCAAGTTTGTTCACTGCTGGCTACAAGTTAGCATCAAACACAACAAAGGCTGTCAGTTGATTGGTGTTTAGAGCTAACGTTAGCAACCAAACAATCATAGATAGCTAAAACGTTTTTGTAATGATTTCCATCTTCTATTATTGTTTGTAATGAGAAAAGTTTAT
>NW_022605629.1:154560-158760 GCF_008692095.1 Etheostoma spectabile | reverse complement strand
TTTCACAAATTTCAGTATGACACGTAATGCCGTAAACCGTTCAAATCTGAGCATGTGCGACTAAAATCTGCACTTGTCTCACATTGGGCAGTGACACTAACCATTGCCTAATCCTATTTCCTTACAAGCAGCACTGCCTAGAAGGCGATGTTAGGGGCTTAAGACACCAAACACCATTTTAATTAGCTGGACACATGGTTAAACATCATTTTCCAGTGTATCGCCTTAGTTTGTCCACAACAATCCCCCCAATCGGTAAAACATTAGCCTGGTCCTACCAGACCCTGGTACATTAGCCTTGTCCTACCAGACTCTGTCCATTAGCCTGGTCCAACCAGACTCTGTCCATTAGCCTGGTCCAACCAAACTCTGGTCCATTAGCCTGGTCCAACCAAACTCTGGTCCATTAGCCTGGTCCAACCAAACTCTGGTCCATTACCAGGGTCCAACCAAACTCTGGTCATTATGCCTGGTCCTATCAGACTCTGGTCCTTAGCCTGTTCTACCAGACTCTGTCCCTTACTGGTCCAACCAGACTCTGGTCCATTAGCCTGGTTCTACCAGACTCTGGTCCATTAGCCAGGTCCAACCAAACTCTGGTCCATTAGCCTGGTTCTACCAGACTCTGGTCCATTAGCCAGGTCCAACCAAACTCTGGTCCATTAGCCTGGTTCTACCAGACTCTGGTCCGTTAGCCTGGTCCTACCAGACTCTGGTCCATTAGCCTACAGCCAACAGAGTTTTGCAAGGCAAGGAGAACATCAGGCATTTATCCTGGAAATAACCCGTTGTCGATCCAGAGTACTGTCTAACTAGCGAAGCACCATCGATAGGCAAGGAAAGTAATACCAGCACCAGCTGTTTGGATCTGCATATGTAGACCTAATTAACATACAGTCTATGATTGAGACATGTGATGTTTAAAAAAAGTTTTGGGGGTTAAGATATAGTGTTTTTGTGTGTGTTGGGTGTGTGTGTTGTGTGTTGTGTTGTGTGTTGTGTGGTGGTGGGGGTGTGTGTGTGTGTGTGTGTGTGTGTGTGTGTGTGTGTGTGTGTGTGTGTGTATGTATGTATTTATGTATATATATATATATATGTGTGTGTATGTATATACTGTAGTATGCACAGTACAGTTCGGCTTGTGCCTGGAAAACCAAAAGATTTTGAAGTTCTGTAAAAAGCTCAACAGCTAAACATCATCAGCAGTCCTTGTGCAGGCAAATCCACAAATACTTGCTCTTTCCAAAAGAAATTTTTGTAAATGATTTCATTACCATTCAAGTTTACCATTCAAATATTCAGCGCCAAAGAATTTAGTCAACCGTCTGTCCTGATTTCTTTCTTCTTTCTTCTTTATTGGTCTCTGCGACCCAAGCCCTGTTCTATTAAGCAAATAGGTTCTAACGTCAAACACAAACAGCGTCTATGAAAAGAAAAACACTTTGACACAATTGTCAAATTTGCAACCATTGTTACTTTCCTTGCCTGTAGATGGTGCACCCTGGCATACTTGCAAACCGCTGCTGCCGATACTGATGCCAAGCTGTGTGTCTAACCTTTTGCCTTCCGTCCACAGTGTCAAGATTTCTTCAAAGCCGGCCGGGGGATTTATGAAGACTTCTGTCGCCGACTGCCTTTCTACCCCTCTGACTTCACAGATGGTAAGCTGGACCTGGACTTGTAGTGAGAGTGAATCATCTTCCTTATTATCACACACTGGGGCGCCTCTGGCAGCTCCTCATTTGTCTGTCACCCTTTGCCTCAGATACATCTGTGCTCCATCTGGGTCACATCTAGGGTTGTCTCCAACTAAAATGACTCAAATGTCTTCCTGCTCCCATATGTTCCCGTTAGCATCCAATATTATTGTAATTTCCCAAGCCATCAGACAAGGACATTACCCTACACATTCCCTTTGCAATCTCAGCCGACTGGTGGTTTTATTGAGTCATCAAATCATTCTCTCTATCAGCAGTTGTGTGAAAACGTTTCTGGCGTCAGTCAAACAAATGTTCACATGCTGCTTGACCTTTAGCATTTGTTTTTTCCAAAAGAGAAAAAAAATCAGTATTTTCTTGTTTTTTCTCGCCGTTACTGCCAGAGATGCTTGTGAATTTCAGGAAATTGCTCAGAGTTTTTGCTTCAAAGTGCTTAATTAAACCAGATAAATTGACCATGATTGTGTTAAAAACTGACTGCGTAAAGTGCATTTTAGTACACCAGAGTTTTCTAGCTTCTCAGCTGCTCTATTTCAGTCCTTTGTCATAATATCCAAACGCATTCATTGGGCTGTAACAAAATCGAGATACCACAGTCTTGTGAGTGTCATCAGATAATGATCATCGGATGAAGGTCACAGGACCAAAATCACTGTGATCACATTAGAGCCCAATTAAAGTGCTTTATTCCAAAATGACTTATCCATCATTTGGATAAAAGCCATAACTGTTCTTACATAACAATGGATAGATCAAAACCAAAACAATTTTTTTTTGAAAAAGGGCAGTATGTAGTGCAAGCCTGTGTAGTATAGTTTTTCTGTACATACTGATACGGGTTGTTCCACATTGTAGAGCCGTTGAACGATGAACTCTGTTAATGTATGTGTCGCTTTGAAATTAAAGTGTTGAGCCTCCTCCACTCCATTATGAGGTGAATGTGACTCATGTGTTTGTGTTTGTCTCCCCTCAGGTATAGTTGGCAGTAATAAAACCCTGCTGAAGTACATGACCACAGCCATCTTCCTCTACATCGCCATCCTCCTCCCCGCCATCGCTTTCGGCTCCCTCAATGATGAGAGCACACGTGGGGAGATAGGTATGAGAACGTGCACACTTTTCTCTCCTGTTTGTTTTCTCCACAGAGTTGGGTAATACATTCTTTGTATATCTGTATTTTTCACAGTACAAGTAGTCATGTCATTTAGCATTGTATAAATATATTAATTAGTGTAGCTTTAACATAGGTTAAAGAGCCCCTATTATACTCCTTTCCAGGGTCATATTTGTACCCTTGGGGTCTACTAGAATACATGTTGTACACAATGTTAAAAAAAAAACATGTTTCTCATACTGCCCATTGCTGCAGTGTCTCCACCTGTCAGTACGTGTTCTTGGCCCACCTTCCTGAAAAGCCCAGTCTGCTTATTGGTCAGCTAGACCACTCTGTCGTGATTGGTCAGCTATCCCACTCTGTTGTGATTGGTCAACCAAATTCCAGTCTACATTGACAACGTTCTACTTCCGATATTGCTCAGGTGCGGCGGAAATTCCTCCAGATGTCCCTCATTTCGGCCGGACGTCCGTGACCTTCCACTTTCTTTGTGTTGGCATTCTAACCTCCGGTGGATTTCTGAGGACTATGGTTACCTGGTCCTCAGATCTCTGCAGGGTAAATCCGGACAGCTAATTAGACTATCTGTCCAATCTGAGGACTATGGTTACCTGGTCCTCAGATCTCTGCAGGGTAAATCCAGACAGCTAGCTAGACTATCTGTCCAATCTGAGGACTATGGTTACCTTGTCCTCAGATCTCTGCGGGAAATCCAGACAGCTAGCTAGACTATCTGTCCAATCTGAGGACTATGGTTACCTGGTCCTCAGATCTCTGCAGGGTAAATCAGACAGCTAGCTAGACTATCTGTCCAATCTGAGGACTAGGTTACCTGGTCCTCGATCTCTGCAGGGTAAATCCAGACAGCTAGCTAGACTACCTGTCCAATCTGAGGACTATGGTTACCTGGTCCTCAGATCTCTGCAGGGTAAATCCAGACAGCTAGCTCGACTACCTATCTGTCCAATCTGAGTTTTCTTTTGCACGACTAAAACAAGCTTTGAATGCACATGTTCCACCAAAACAAGTTCCTTCCTGAGACTATTTTGCAGAGGCACTGTTGCTCGCTCATCATGATTGTGATTGGTTTAAAGAAATGCCAATAAACCAGAGCTTGACACCAAAAAAGCATAATAGGGGCTTTGCATCATATTAAGCGTCCCTGTTTAAAAAATCTAATTTGTTTCAGTTTCTGTTCAGCGCCACAAAAAATCCTGGAACAATTAATCGATTAGTTGTCAACTAAATTAATCGCCAACTATTTTCATAACTAGTCGGTTTGAGTAATTTTTTTAAGACAAAAGTAAAAGTTGTCTGATTCGAGCGTGTTAAATGTGAATATCTTCTAGTTTCTTCTCTCCTCTGTGA
>NW_022605629.1:153327-154550 GCF_008692095.1 Etheostoma spectabile | reverse complement strand
AATATCTTTGAGTTGTGGACAAAACAAGACATTTGAGGATGTCTTCTTGGGCGTTTGGGAACCACTGATCGATATTTATCACCATTTTCTGACATTTTATAGACCAAAGAACTAATCGATTAATCGAGAAAATAATCAACAGATTAATTGACTTTGAAAATGAATGTCGGTTGCAGCCCTAGAGGCATGTATGCACATTAATTAGTACGCGTCAGTACTTGCTCCTGAGTCTTCCCTGTGTGCGTCCTCTCTGTCCAGATGTTCGGAAGACCATCATCGGCCAAAGCATCGGCGGGGTCATCTACTCGCTGTTCGCCGGCTCTCCTCTGGTCATCCCCCTAACCACAGCTCCCCTGGCCATCTTCATCAGCGGTAGGCTTCCCCTTTCATTCCACTCAGCCAAAATGCACTTATCTGTTTTGCTGTTTCTGACGACGGCCGAAAATGGAGGCTGGGGGTGGGTGGGGTACTAAGAAGATTACATCAAAAATCAAGAGAAAGAGGCATCTAACCGTGTGACACAGCAGCTAGAACCTCTTAAGTCCCCCCAGCCTCCCTCTTTTACCAGAGAACACCCCCCTTGGAGTTATTTAGCTGTTTGTTCACACATATGCCCCTAATGAGTGTTCCCGGTGCAGTCGAGCAAAAAGAACATATCTCCAAAAACTTCCGGAATTTTTTTTTCCCATTCACGGATGTTATGCAATGGTTGGTTTCAAGGCCCTATGGGTCAGGCAATACACATACACAAACATGTAAACTTGATATTCAGTTGTGAGATCCGTTATGGTTTGTACCCAACAGCAGTGTTTTGTTGGTTGGATTTTAAACGATCTTGACGGCTGGAAGCTGCGGAATGGGGCAGTGATGAGGAAAAGCAGCAACAATACCAAGATGTAGTTTTAATACCAAAGCAGTTTGTTGGCTTTGTGGTGTGATGATCTTTGAAGTAAATTGGTTAGAATTGTGCTAAGCACATTCTCATGGAGGTAATTATAGTACATTTCCAGCAGCATGTCTGAGCAGAACAATGGCTTGTTTGTAAAGTTGTAACTCATCTGTGCACAAATCTGCTCGAGATTACAACTAAATTGTTATGGTTTTATAAAAGCCAATTACAATTCTTTTATCCTTTTCATGTTTGAATGAAATGCGCTCAATTTTCCGTGTGTGTGTGTGTGTTGTTGTGTGTGGGTTGTTGTGTGTGTGTGTGTGTGTGTGTG